>NC_091474.1:232836692-233046751 GCF_036971445.1 Narcine bancroftii | reverse complement strand
TAGAGATGGAGGTTTGGGGGGAGTAGAGATGGAGGTTTGGGGGGAGTAGAGATGGAGGTTTGGGGGGGAGTAGAGATGGAGGTTTGGGGGGGAGTAGAGATGCAAGTTTGGGGGGAGTAGAGGGAGGTTTGGGGGGGAGTAGAGATGGAGGTGGGGGGGAGTAGAGATGGAGGTTTGGGGGATTAGAGATGGAGGTTGGGGGGGGAATAGAGATGGAGGTTTTGGGGGGGGGAGTAGAGATGCAAGTTTGGGGGGGGAGTAGAGGGAGGTTTGGGGGGGAGTAGAGATGGAGGTTTGGGGGGGAGAGTAGAGATGGGGGTTTTGGGGGTGGGGGGGGGGGAAGTATAGATGGAGGGACTTCTTTTCTCTAGGCTCATGGGTATATTTCAGTGTGGCAACAAGCTCCACGTTAACATGTCCGTCACGCCATTGATTTACATAAAGGTTCACTCTAATCCGATGAGACAGCATATGAAACCAGACCCAATCCCGACTTCGGCCCCAGAATAGACAAGACAATTCAAATTTCGTTACTACAGAATATCGAAAATGATCCCCCCCCCCTCCACCCCATTTTTTAAAAAAAAACTTGCTCGTTTGAAAACTTACCACCAGGTGTTTTGTTTAAAGTGGACAAATGAATCTTGTTTTAGATATTTTAAAAAAGCCAAGCATGCACAACTGTTTTGATAATATATAGAGGACAGAGGGGGGGGGGGAAAAAAGCCTCGACCCAGCATACAAAACTACAGAGAGAAATACAAACTGCAGAGCTCCCCAGGAGCTGATTCCAACCCCCCTCCCCCCCCCAGAAAGAAGAGATAGATTTCTTTTTAAAGAGAGAGAGAGGTTAAAACTTAAGAATAATCTCAGAGAATGCTTGATATATAAGAATGTTACTCGACCTTTCGTCCCCTGCCAGTTCAGACTCTGTCCTACTTAGAGCATCATTTTTGTCAACTGGGTGGGGGGGGTTGGAGAAAAGGCTCTCAAAGGCCATTTTCCCCCACACACACACACACACAAGGCCGGGCTTGGAGAGGAGGGCCTCAGCAGAGACGTTGCGGGTGGGACTGTGGATTAATCTATCGGAAAATAATTAAAAAAAATTAAAAGAAATCTCACGGTTCTTTTTTTTTCTCTTCCCCCCCAAAAAAAAACACAAGAGCGTTCGACCTTACGCGAGTTCTGATTTGGTTAAAACTGTTTGCGTATTGGTTCTAAAGAGTTTGGATACCCCTCTTTTTCCGCCGGTTGGGTTCTTGGTGGATATTGGTTGGCGAGAGCAACAACAAGACAAAAGAGGAGAGAAATGTTCGCACGGCTGTGGTTAACTCCTCGCAAACATGGCGCTCGACGCTCTCTAGTGCGGCGGCGGCGGCAGAGAGGCGCGCGCTCTCTCCCTCTCGCCCGCCCGCGCTCTCCCGCCCGCCCGCGCGCACACAGGAAACGGCGGGAGCGCCCCGCCCACTGGTGGGACGGGACGGACGGCGATTGGTCGTCGGCGCCGTCCGTCTCTCGCCTGCCGCTGACGTCGGCTCCCAGCGGCTGGCGAGAAAATAGGCCTGCGCGCGGATGGATATCCAGGTAGGTGGGGTCGGTGAAACCTTTTTTTTAAATACTTATTTCTCTCACCGTCTGCGCGTCTCCCCCACCAACCACCCCCCACTACTTCCCTCTCTCTTTTAATTCCGTCGGCGACGCAAAAGGGGGGGAGGGGAAGGGTTCCCGCGGAGCAGCCACGGCGCCGACAAAATGGCGGCGGGAAAGGATCGGAAATAAGGAACTCCCCTCTTTTACTCTCGACGCCATTAATTCTCCTCCAAATAAACGGGGGAGGGGTGATTCCCGCATCTACTTTGTGGGTCCCCGTCGGGTTTTTTTGGGGGGGGGTAAAGGTTTAGCGACGAGAGTCGGCAGGCGCTGCGCTTGCGGTAAAAGCCGCTCACAAATGCCGTGGCGGACACTCGCCCGACAGGGGATTTAGGAAAAAAAAATCTAATCTCGCCGACGTTTCGGGCCTGAGAGGATTCACCCTCCCGAGGAAGGCGCTGACCATGGAAAAGAGCGGCCATTTCCCGAAACCATGAGTCATGGTTCGGCCAACTGGCGCCCCACAGTTGCCCCGAGGTCTGGGCGAAGAGCCAGAGCCTGACCCTTTTCGACGGTAAAAAGTTGACCGAGATTACTCCCCCCCCCCCCCCCCCAGAAGATGGCGGCCTCCACGGCCCCCTCGTCTCTCCCGAGCTTCCCCTCACAAGATGGCGGCCTCCACGGCCCCGTCGTCTCTCCCGAGCTTCCCTCACAAGATGGCGGCCTCCACGGCCCCGTCGTCCTTCCTTGCTTCCCCTCACAAGATGGCGGCCTCCACGGCCCGTCGTCTCTCCCGAGCTTCCCCTCACAAGATGGCGACCTCCACGGCCCAGTTGTCTCTCCCGTGCTTCCCCTCACAAGATGGCGGCCTCCACGGCCCCGTCGTCTCTCCCGTGACCCCCTCACAAGATGGCGGTCCCACGTCTTTCCGTGACCCCCCCTCACAAGATGGCGGCCTCCATGGCCCCGTCTCTGCCTCGTCGAAGCCCCTCGACTGCTCATCCCTTAATTTTTTTTTCTTGCGTTTTGAATGCATCTCAAAATAATCAGACTTTCACGGTTTAAAAACAAAATCTTGTTTATGCCACGATTCAAAGAAAACCTGCATTCTTTGGTCTTTGTGTCATTTAATCCGGTCCCAGATACAAGAATGTAGCTGTTCCTGGGACATTAGTTTTCTTCCTAACAATGATCCTTTTGCAGAAACATTTGTTTGCCTAATAAGAAGCTCTTTGTGTTATTCCTGGAATTTCTATTAGGAATGGCAAGTCGGTTGTAAAGTTATGTCATGCTAATTATATTGCAAAATATACTGGTTATGAAGGTCTGTCAGAACCTATCCTTTTTAGCTGCCTTGATTTCTGTTGGCAGCACTCAACCAAATCATAGTATTGTTGAATTGTCATTTGGGCTGACTTTTATAGTCTATCTTTCAGTATCCATGTTACTCCATCCACTATGCTGGCAAAATTTAGACAAGCAATGGTAAATAATAAGGACCACTTGAAGGTAAATTAAGAGAATGGTAAAATAAATCTGAGAGCAGATCTAGTCTGGTTAATTAGGATCTAAAAAGAAAATGCTGGAAATGTGCAGCAAGCCAAACAGGATTCATGGGGAATGTGCGGAATGAAGGTGAACTTCCAGTGTTCATCTCACTAAACTCTTTAAAATTACTTTTCCATCTCAGAAAAGTCTGATAATTGTGATGCTTAATGCTATTTGTTTCAAGCTGGAATCACCGATGCATGAAGTTTTTCAAGTTTGTGATTGATTTTCCCTTTCTGTTTCCTAACCTTGATGATCTTGTGAAATCATGCAGTTCTTGGCAACCAAACTTTTAGTTTATTAATCTGCAGTTGGTAACCTTGCTAATTCTTCTAACAAGGAGTTCAATCCATCACAGAGGAGGTCAGCAGTTTCCTTCAGTAAATTATGGAGAAAATAATGCATTTATTTTCCATGCAGATACTTTTCACTGTGTACCAAAGATCTTCCCTTGGCTTTATATTTATGCATCAGCCTAAAACCAGTCACATTGTAGAAAAGGCTGAAGACGGGCATCCATGCAAAATTAGTTATTTCTTTAAGTTCTTTTTTGCTGATAGATTTGTTATTTTAGTGTGAAATATCAGATTGTGACAATAGCTGCAGGAGTTTCGAGCCAGCACCGCCATTCACTGTGATCGTGATCATCCACAATCAGTACCCTGTTCCTGACTCCCCCCCCCCCCCCCCCCCCCCCCCCCTCCCCGCCATATCCCTTGACTCTGCTATCTTTAGGAGCACTCTAACTCTTTTTTGAATTGGCCTCCACTGCCTTCTGAGGCAGAGCATTCCACGGATCCACAACTCTCTGGGTGAAAAAGATTTTTCCTCAACTCCATTCTTAAACTGGCCTCTGGCACTGGACTCTCCCAACAACGGGAACATGTTTCCTGCCTCTAGCGTGTCCAATTCCTTAATAATCTTGTATGTTTCCATCAGATCCCCTCTCATCCTTGTTAATTCTAGTATATACAAGCTCAGTTGCTCCAATCTTTCAACCTATGACAGTCCCGCCATCCTGAGAATTAACCTTGTGAACCAACGCTGTACTCCCTCAATAGCAAGAATGTCCTTCCTCAAACTTGGAGACCAAAACTGCACACAGTACTCCAAATATGGTCTCACCAGGGCCCTGTGCAACTGCAGAAGGACCTCTCTGCTCCTGTACTAAACTCCCCTTGTTATGAGGTCCAACATGCCATTAGGTTTCTTCACTTCCTGCTGTACCTGCATGCTTATTTTCAGTGACTGATGAACAAGGACACCTAGATCTCATTGTATTTCTCCATTTCCTAACTTGACAGTATTCAGATAGTAATCTGCCTTCCTGTTCTTGCCACCAAAGTGGATAACCTCACATTTATCCACATTGAACTGCATCTGCACACTCACCCAACCTGTCCAAGTCACCCTGCATTCTCATAACATCCTCCCCACATTTCACACTCCTCCCAGCTTTGTGTCATCTGCAAATTTGTTAATGTTACTTTTAATCCTTTCATCTAAATCAAAAATGTGTATTGTAAATAGCTGCAGTCCTAGCACCAAGCTTTGTATTAACCCACTAGTCACTGCCTGCCATTTCTGAAAGGGACCCATTAATCCCTACTCTTTATTTCCTGTCTGCCAACCAATTTTCTATCCATTTCAGTACCCTATCCCCAATACCAGTGCTCTAATTTTGCCCACCAATCTCCTATGTGGGACCTTATCAAAAGCTTTCTGAAAGTCCAGGTAAACTACATCCACTGGCTCCCCCTTGTTCATTTTCAAGGATTGTACATTTCTATTAAACAAAATATGAAAGCTATTAAATACTCCAAAAGAATTTTCATCAGTTCTGTGAACATGAAGAAAGCACGTCAGCACCTCTAATTCCTCAGGAGATTGTGGAGGTTTGGTACGACATCAGAAACCCTGGCAAATTTCTACAGAGGTGTGGTGGAAAGTGTGCTGACCAGCTACATCACAGACTGGTATGGGGACCCCAATACCACTGAGGATAAAGGCCTCAAAAAAGTAGTGGACACAGCTCAGGATATCACAGGCAAAACTCTCCCTACCATCAAGAACATCTCGAGGGAACACTTCCATTGAGAGCAGAGCAATTATCAAGGATTTACAACACCCAGTACACATTCTGTTGTCACTGCTACCATCAGGAAAGGGGTGTAGGTGCTACAAGACTCACCATCAGGTTCAGGAACAGCTGCTATCCCGCCACCATCAGTCAAACTCCATCACCATCAACAACAAACTCCATCAGGGACTCTTACTTTTGCACTTTATTGATTTTTAAAAATTTTCTCTGTATTGCATAGTCAGTTTGTTTACATTTCTTTCTTTCTTTTTTTCATTACCAATAGGTGATGTAAGCCTCTCTGACTCTAAGAGGCGTTTACGCAATTCCTGCCGTTGGCGAATTTGTCTGCCTTGCAGTAGACAAAAAGAAATTTCATGTACTATGACGCTTGTTACGAGCCTAGAGGATCCCAAAACCCAGCAGCAATAGATATTCACCAAGACAAATGCATACTTAAACAAAAGTTGCTTTTAATTATCTTTAAACATGAAACTTTAACTTATTACTATTAACTAACCAAACTTAACCCCCTTCTAATTCTAAGCACATGTGTATGTAATGTGTGTGTAAGTTCAGAAAAGTTCTTTGATTTACTTCTCATTCCTCAAAGTTTACTGGTTCCAGGCAATTCTTACACTATGCTTAGAATTTAACATTTACAAAGTTCACCAGGCTTTTGTGCTTGAAAGGTAAATGGTTACCGCTCAGGAAAGTTCTTGTCGGTTTTCAGAGAGAGATTTGTTGTTCCAGGACATCCACAACTGATGTACTTCCATCAGCCACTTCGGTGTCTTGCGGAAAAAACTTGCCCCCTTCAGGGTTCTCCAGATGATAACCTCTTTCTTTCAGGTCACCACAGAGTTCCTTTTTGTTTCTCTCATTTCAAGTGAGACATAAGGCAGCCAGTCCTCTCCTCTTAGAATCAAGAGTAGAATCAAGGGCTTTAACCAGGCTGAACTAAGCACTCACAACCCATCTTCCAAATGGGGTTTTTCCACAAGCTTGAAAGTGGTACTTCTGCTTCATCCCTAGGAAGACGAATCTCAGGGTTGTATGTAATGTCATGTATGTAACTCTGACAATAAAATCTGAAATCTGTGTTTGTGTCTTATTATATTTGAGATAGTGCCAGAGTAATAGAGTCAATCAGCACAGAAAAGGCTCTTTGACCCAAAGTCCCTGCTCACCAAGTTGGCATTCAGGGCTGGTCCTATTTCCCTGCATTTGGTCCATATCTTTCCAAACCCTTCCTATTCACATATCTGTCCAAATGTCTCTTGAATGTACATTAGATTTTATTGCTCAGAACTTCAGATTCAGATTTATTGTCAGAGTAAATACATGATATCATACAACCCTGAGATTCTTTTTCCTGGGGTGAGGCAGAATTACCACTAATTGATAGTGCAAAAACAAAACTACACATGTAAATAAAGAAAGAGCTGTAAACATTGTCCAATACAATACAAAGAGGAAAAAAAATAATTAAAGTGCAAAAGTAAGTCCTTAACTGAGTCCCTGATTGAGTTTGTTGTTGAGGAGTCTGATAGTGGAGGGGTAGCATTTGCTCCTGAGCCTGGCAATGTGAGCCTTATACCTAAACCTCTTTTCTGATGGTAGCAGTGAGAACAGTGTGTGTGCTGGGTGGTGTGGATCCTTGATGATTGCTGCTGCTCTCTGATGGCAGCGTTCCAAAATCAGAATTTATTGTCATGAACAAATCATGGAATTTGGTGTTTTGCAGCAGTAAACATTCATATTATAACCATCTTACATCATTACTATAAAAAAATAATAGTGTATGAAAAGCAAGGCAGTGTCTTTGGTTCATTGATCATTCAGGAATCTGATGGCAGCGGGGAAGAAGCTGTCCTTGTGCCACTGAGTGGCTCAACAACAAACTCAATCAGGGACTCAGTTAAGGACTTACTTTTGCACTTTAATTATTTTTTTTCCTCTTTGTATTGTATTGGACAATGTTTACAGCTCTTTCTTTAGGCTCCTGTACCCTTTTCCTGATGGTAGCAGAGTGAAGAGGACATGGCCTGGGTGGTGGGGGTCTTTGAGGATAGAGGCTGATTTTTTAAGACACCGCCTCACCCTGGAGAGTTCTCGATGGTGGGGAGGGCTTTGCCTGTGATGTCCTAGCCTGTGACCATCACCTTATGTAGGGCTTTATACTCAGAGGTATTGATGTTGCCATACCAGACCAGACCATGATGCAGCCAGTCAGCACACTTTCTTTGGTCTGACCTGCTCATGCAAAATGTTCAATAAACCTAAATGTTGTAAATGGTATTTAAAATATACTTGCTGAGAAGTTGAAATTGATTCTGTTAACCAACAGCGTCCTAGAAATTTTCTATTTTTCCCTCTCATTACTTGATCATGACGAGGGGAAAAATCAACAAGATCAACTACAAAAGCTGCCTTGGTAAAACATCATAGATAGGTACAGTAAAACCTCGTTAGAACGCGGTAGTTGGGGTCCAAGGTTTCATCCTGCATTACAGCCGAGTCGCAGAACAGATGCTTATGTGTCATGATTCAGGAAGCAGGAAAACAGAAAACTCTGACTCAAACCCAAGAATAAGACCTTTAAACCCCACATATTAAAAACACATCTTGTAAATGAGTTATAAGAGACCATTTTTGAGTTTGTGGTTGTTAGCCTGACATCCTAAAATCAATGTTTGGGGTCCACGGACCCCCATGGTATAAGCGATTCCATGGATTAAAGAATCGCGTTCTAATGAGGTTTCACTGTATTTGGAAATTAAAGGAACCAAGGAATGTGAGAAGAGGGTAGAATCTAGCTTGAGGGCTGCTTCTTTCTGTGAAACCAGGCGAAAGGTTACTAACTAAATGGGTTGACGATCTTGAGCCGGGAAAGAAAGGAGATGTTTTATTTCATAATGGAGATGAGATAAATGGGTACAGCTTGATCCCTCATTTCAGTAATTGCTGCATTTCATTGTCACATTTTGCACCTTCTGGGGACAGATAGTAAGCAGGCAGATGAGTGATTTAGTATCAGTGGGAGAGGAAACCCAGAAAACAGAACTGCTCAGGTATGCTCATCTTGGTTGATACATTGAGAAACAGAAAAAATTGAAAATCCTGGAATCTTCGTGAACAAAGAGAAGTCGGAGGAAATCAGCTGGTCAGGCAGCATCCATGGAAAAAATGATCTGCTAGTGTCAAGACCCTTTATTGAGATGAAAGTTGGAAGGGGGGCAGACAGGAAAGCAGAGTGGCTGGGGAGAGCCCAAATGGTGATGGATGACAGTTAGCAGAAGGGACCAGTAGGGGTGAGGAAACTTAGAAATAAAAGTGAGAACAGCTACAAGTTAAGGAGATGGGAACAATGGAACTAAATAGAGGAGTGGTTTCACAAAATTCAATATTTCATGCTGTGGATTTAAGACAGTCCAGGAGGAAAATTATATTTTGTTGCTCAAGTTAATGTTCAGCCTCACCCAACCAATATATTCAACTAGTTTGCAAGAACCTGGTGCTTGATTGCTGCTCATGTTCTCAAGTCAGATACTGGTGCAGACAGGCAAAACATCATCATTCCTGATAATATAGTGAGCAACAGATTAAGATTAAGCTGTTTCATTGTGCAAGTAAAGTCATTGGAGAGAAATTACGATACTTTTTATGGTCATGATGTAAAAGAAAGGGCAAACACATTTATGTAGTAACTCAAAACCATAAAACATCCTAAGGCGCTTCACAATCACCACAATATTCGGCAGCAGAATCACTTATATGTGGAATTTAACTGTATATTAGCATTCTCTAAAGAAATCTCTTGGTGCCTGCCACATTGACCACCGCCAGTGGGCTGATAACGCCTCAAACCGTGCATCTTGGCGCCTCACAGTTTGGCGGGCAGCAGCCTCCTTTGAAGAAGACCGCAGAGCCCACCTCACTGACAAAAGGCAAAGGAGGAAAAACCCAACACCCAACCCCAACCAACCAATTTTCCGCTGCAACCGTGTCTGCCTGTCCCGCATCGGACTTGTCAGCCACCAACGAGCCTGCAGCTGACGTGGACATTTACTCCCTCCATAAATCTTCGTCCGCGAAGCCAAGCCAAAGAAAGAAATATACCATATATATGTGTGTAATAGTAGAATTTTGTGGGCCAATTTTTAGGGTAAAATTTAGGGGGTTGACTATTACATGCATACTATTTTTGAGTGTGGTAAGTACCTGCGTCATTTCAGGCATCAGGAGTTCCGATGGAAAGACGGGCGGCCGGGACTGGGTGCTAAGTCCGCAGTCAGGTCATCGAGAGCTCGGATGGCCGGGTGGTAAGTCTGCGGGTCAGGGCGTCAGGTGGGTGGTCGAGGCCTAGGCAAGAGTCAGATGGGACCACGGTCGGGGCGTGGGGAGCTCAGATGGGTGGTTGGATGAGGCGAGGGTCCATGATCGGGGTGATGGGAGCTCGGGTGGGCGGGGCCTAGGCAAGAGTCCGCGGACCAGGGCATCTGGAGCTCTGGTGGGTGATGGCCAGGGACAAAAATAAGTGGGATTGACTTTTACATGGTATCGATTTTTACACATGTACATATGGTATCTTTATGTGGCGCAGTAGAATAGTAGTTATATCGTGTAGCACACGTAGATCTGGGCTCTTGATCCAGAGACAGGTCTGAATCCCACAGCAGTTAGGGGATTTAAATTAAAAACATAATTAAATAAAAATGCTGGTCTTAGAACAAACTCCTGCATTATAATTTATTAAATCACAAAAATTTTGAAGGGAAATCTGGTGTCTGTCTGGTTTAGTCAAAGTATGGTTATAGACCCATTTTAGCAGCTTTCTCAGCTTGGTGGTAATTAGAGATGTTCAATACATACCAGCTTTGCCAGCAGTATCCACACCCATCAGATGAATAATTAAAAGTTCCTTTCACATTGCTGTAGATTTTCTGATTGGGTATTGTACTACCCTTATCTTCAAAACGTCCTGCTGTATAAGTAATAAAACAGTAGAAAAGAGCAAGAGTGTTTTAGGATTTAGTTGACAATTAGCAGGCTGCATTGTCCAACTGCTTATTGCTTAAACAAGCAATTAGTAGTGTATGCTAAATCAGAAAACAATGTATTGTATCATAAAACCAGGATATAGAAGGGTTCGACATATGAGATTTTTTTTTAGAAGGTGTAACGATTATTCTCAATGAACAGTCTTACTGCAGAAATAATTTGTGGCTTCATGTTCTCAGATGTGTGCATTCAGTATATTTCCTTTTGAGGTCTGGACAAGGTTGCAATGCAGAAGAAGTGCTGGTTTAAGGATTGAGAAGACAAGCTTTAAAAATTGTAAATGGAGAGCTTGTAGCTAGAATAAGGATAGCTAAGGATGGCAGTAAGATGCTGTTTGAATACTTCTGATCAAAGCAGACTGACTCAGCTGGGCAAAGAAGATGGTGGAGGCAACAGTGCTACTTGCTGTTCAGAAACTGAATTGCAAGGTAAACAAAATACATTGGCAATTTAAGCAAGTTTTGAAAGACTCAATTAGAAACAAAACAAATTTAACTGTATTTAGTTAAGTAATTTTTAAAATTCACGTATATATAATGAATGGATTGTATTGAATTTTTTTCATACAATGTCATGCCTGTCCTGTAGTAATAAAATTCAAACAACAGCTCAACATTGTGTTGTTGCTACTTTATGCATTCTTATAATGTAATCTTGGATTATTTTTCTTTAACATTTCAAATTAATCCCTTATACGTCTTTTGGATGCATTGTAGCATCTCATTTTGGATTCAGCGCTTCAGTGTTTGACACAGAAACAGGAAAATGGGAAGGGGTTTGCTGATGGATTTTAGAAATTACAATTGATGTGATATAAATAAAATACACTGTTCAAAATTGTTCATTTCATTATCAAAAATGGCCAAACCGTTAGAGAGCTAAAATGCCATACACAAAAATGCTGGAGAAATTCAGCAAGTCACACATCATCTATCAGAAGTAAGGGCAATCAACGTTTCAGGCCTGATTCTTTTGTTAAGGTGTGAGCAAAAAGCAGACGGCGTACTTCATGGGAAAGGGGGACCCATAAACTTTGAATGAGTCCTAAAAAAAGTTTGGGAATGGCTGATTTGTTTGTAATTTTCCATTCTCAGTGTTTGAAACAGATACAATTTTCTTTCCTCTCTATAAAAGGAAGATAGAAGATCAGGTCAAATAAAAATGTGAATTTTATCTGCAAAGCTCTAGTTTCCTTCTCTGGTGGATGAGGCAAGTCATGAGTGGTTGTACAAGGTATATCATGTGCAGAGACAACCAAAGTAGCAAAGCATACAAAGAATACCAGAAACACTAACCTGATCATGACCAAATTTTTTTTGTGATGTTGGTTGAGGTGTAGAGTTAAGCCAGGACAAGAGTAGAAAAAAATGAATTAATTCACCTAAGAGCTTTAATGGACCCTCAGCCCTATCCCTGAATTTCAATAGGAGAATCCAGCGGTGTCAATTTTAGAACAACCACAGTATGACTAGATTTTAAACTCAAGCCTCTTGTATATTACATTAATAATGATGAGCTTATTGTCATTATACATTGTACAATGTACATATGCACTAAAATTATTACTTGCTGAAGCTGAATGATGTTTTATATAAAAAAAGTTAACAAGAATAGGAAAGCTAAGACTTGAATTAAAAAGAGAAAATAAATGCAATTGATAGATAATAAAATATTCACAGTTAAAGGCTATAGAGAGTTGTGAACTTGGCTAGTGCCATCACGGGCACCAGTCTTCACTCCATCAAGGATATTTACAAGAATCAGTGTCTCAACATAGAAATAAATAAATGTATTCCATTAGAAAAAATAACATATAATTTAAGAAATAACATCACAATATTCGAACAAATTTGGGAACCATACATGGAATACAATAGAGAAATCTTACCATGAACCTCCACCACCTAAAATAACAGAAGGAGAAGACAACGAAATGAACTGACTCAGTATATAAAAGTAAAAGATAAAAATTTCTGTTTATTTTATTAAGTGACGACATTGTTTAACGGATTTAATGTATCTTATAGATTGAACTTTGAATAAATGGGAAGGGGGAGAGGGAGGGAGGGAATGGAGGGGGAAAAAGGGGAGAAAATGACACTATATATTCAAGAGAAAAATGTCTATGTATTTTGGTCAGTGTGGTTTATTGTGTGAAAAATAAAAAATTAAAAGAAAAGAAACCAGCCTCTATTCTCAGACCTTCACCACTCAGGCCATGCTCTCTTTTCACTGCTACCATCAGGAAGGAGGTACAAGAGCCTGAAGACGGACACCCATCGTTAAAAAAAACAGCTTCTTCTGCTCTGTCATCTTCTTTTGTATTAATTAATTTTTAAAAATAGTGCAGATACAGAAATGTAATTTATAGCAACTTTTGCACCTGAAAAGTACAATAACACTGCCGCAAAACAACAAATTTCGTGTCACATGTTTGTGACAATAAATTCTCATTTAACCTAGTGCAAAAAAAAAGTGACTGCAATAGTGCAGTCAATGGAGGATGCCACTGGAGTGCGATACAGAAAAGAATAAATCAATTAACCAAATATTTACTTTGTTGTTTCAGAAAGGACGAAAAAACTAAAAATATGACGAGCTCTGCAGACAAGCCACAAGAGGGCAATGTAAGTCTGGATCTACCGACCAAATTCACTGCACTATCTTTTTGTTCTGTACCTCTGCAAAAACCTTCAACTGCCTACACCTGATCATGCTAAATCATTTTGAGCTGCACTTTAAATTGAAATACATATTAAAGCATGGTTTAACAAAAAAGGAGCTTATTCTACAAATGACCGCATCAATGACAGGGATCTCCCCAGTGGCCAACCATTTCAAATCTGCGCCCTGCTCCCATGCTGAAGTGTCTGTCCATGGCCTCGTTCTGTCAAACCAAGGCCACTGTAAATTGGAGAAGCAACAGCTAATATTCTGTCTGGGCCCTCTCCAATCAGATGGCATTAACATCAACTTGTTCTGTTTCTGCTAGCCTACTCCCTTTCCCTCTCCTTTTACAGAGCCTTCCCCTGTTTGCTGGTGTTCCCTCCCCCCCATGTTCACCTATTACCTCCTGCTTGTGGGACTGTGCTCCTCCCCCTGCCCCTTCACCATTTTGTTCAGGCACCTGTCTATATTTTGCTCATACCTTTGGTTATGTACCTTTGCTCTATAAAGTACACTATTTGACCTGCTGAGTTTCTCCAGCGTTGTGTTTTGACTTCAATCGTGGTATCTGAAGATTTTCATGTTTTACTGTTAATCTATCAGAGCTTTGAAATATTGTTTTGTCAATATGTTCTCATAAGTATCTGCTATTGCCAGATACCATGTGCTCAATAATAATGGATTTATAATTAGTTGGTGTCACACGATCTAAAGTTAGTGACGAGAATAGCCTTTCACTATTTTAATTTCTTTGTTGTTTCTGTCTTAATGAAATAATAAGACTTTGAACAGCAGCTCTTTCTTGTATCCTGAACATTCAGCCGTGTCCTTTCATTGGTAATTTATAGACCTTTAAGGTGTGTTATGTGCAAGGCGATCTGTTCTCGTGCCTGGAGAAGGAAGCACTGGCACATTGCACCAGCAAAGGAGGCAGGGATAGCAGTCTTGTTCAAGAAGAAGTATGGATGTGTTGAGGAACTCCAGAATCAGAATCAGAAAAGTGACGTTACTTGAAATACCCTTTCATATCATAGGAAGGGATGTGCTTTTGCCAGTTTTTCCTAATTCTTTATTCTTTCTAAAGAACTTTGAGCAAGTAGTGACCTATTTGGATGCTTCTCTTGAATTGTCCATAGTGTCACAGAGAGATACAGCATAAGCAAAAAAAATTGTAGTAATTTGGGGAAATCGCAGGCTGAGCCTAGCTTCAATCGACTTGATACATATGTAAGACCTGATGCATTATGAAGTAGAATTGTACAATGAAATCAAAAAGAATTGAGCCGATTCCGTTTAGAAGGCAGAACAAAATTCCTAAGTTTATTTGCAAGGCTGAAATAGATTCCGAACACAAAGAAACTTGACTTGTGGCCCTTTGCTCAATGGTTTTGAGTGCCTTGGAAAATTCATAGTTTCATTAACTTTTCTAGTTTTGGTAAGAAGGATAGATGCCCACTGGAGAAGATGAAGAACGTCAGTATTTTTAAAAAAAAATATTCTCGTGCCAACTAAAACAGTTGCCAGAGCTTCAGGGGAAACTGGTATAGAGATTGTTCCTTTGTATCATTTGACATAAGTAAACAATTTGCAAAATATTTTTGGCATCTCTACAGCAATAAATTCAAGCCAAATGCACAATAAACTCAAAAGAGGCTAAAATTGTAGTCATACAAATACAGGTTTAATTTGCGACATTTGCAATTTTTTTTTTGACACATTCAGACGCATTATAAAAACAACTATTATTGCAGAGTTACTTGATTTGTGTTTTTAAGGCAGAGATTGACCGGCATTTGATTGGTCAGGACATCAAGGGTTACGAGAGAAGGCTGGGTAGTGGGGCTGAGTGGGAGGATGGATCAGCTCATGATAGAATCGCAGAGTGGACTCAATGGGCGTCTTGTGTTCCTATATTTTGTGATCTTGTTGAAGATGTACTTCCTCAAGTATGAATTTCACATGTGACTCTGACTGCTTGATTAATTTAAGACAGATGAAAGCCTTCAGTTTGCATGCTCATACAAGCTCTTGTTCGCTCACTATGAAAAATGGGACTTCAATCTATTGCACGGATAGATAGCACAGTGGCTGCAGGTAATGACCCTGTTTCATCGCTCCCGAGACTGGGCTCAATTCTGACCTCGGGGGCTGTCCATGAGGTTTGCATCTTCTCGCTGTGACTGTATGGGTTTTCCTAGGATACTCCAGTTTCTCCCACATTCCAAATGGGGGAGTTGATAAAAATGTGTTAATAAAGTGGATTAAGGTGGGATTGGTGTAAAAATGTCTGGTTGATGTGTGGTGCGGACTCAGTGCTCTAAAGGGCATGTCTTCATGCTGCATCTCTCTGAATAGATATCGATAACTTGCTTCATTTTAGTGGCAAATACAGTAAAATCTCCATTATCTGGTACCTATGGGGATCATGGTGTTGGATTTGTGAATTTTCTGGTTGACTGAGACTTACTGTTCCAATATCTAATTGATGCACCTTCATTAAAAATATACCATTAAAAAAAACAAAAGACAATGCAAAATGTAAAGTAATTTGAAAAAAAAATCAGTATTGTGGTCTTTAATTCTGTAAAGTTCACTTTAATCAGGTAATTTCTATAACTTACAAAATTTAAATTTGAACCCATCACTGGTGCTGTAACAGTGTTTCGCTAGCACGACACTTAATCCTGCCACCATCATAATTAACCCCCTCCCCTCGTGCTGACAACCTGACTCACCTCAACGCCATTGTCCCTTCGGTGCAAGCTGACTCACTTCCACACCAGTGTCCAGTCAGACCCTCAGCACAAGCTGACTCACTTCCACACCAGTGTTCAGTCAGACCCTCAGCACAACCTGACTCACTTCCACACCAGTGTCCAGTCAGACCCTCAACACAAGCTGACTCACTTCCACACCAGTGTCCAGTCAGACCCTCAGCACAAGCTGACTCACTTCCACACCAGTGTCCAGTCAGACCCTCAGCACAACCTGACTCACTTCCACACCAGTGTCCAGTCAGACCCTCAGCACAAGCTGACTCACTTCCACACCAGTGTCCAGTCAGACCCTCAGCACAACCTGACTCACTTCCACACCAGTGTCCAGTCAGACCCTCAGCACAACCTGACTCACTTCCACACCAGTGTCCAGTCAGACCCTCAGCACAACCTGACTCACTTCCACACCAGTGTCCTGGTCAGACCCTCAGCACAAGCTGACTCTGTTCCACACCAGTGTCCAGTCAGACCCTCAGCACAACCTGACTCACTTCCACTCCAGTGTCCAGTCAGACCCTCAGCACAACCTGACTCACTTCCACACCAGTGTCCAGTCAGACCCTCAGCACAACCTGACTCACTTCCACACCAGTGTCCAGTCAGACCCTCAGCACAACCTGACTCACTTCCACACCAGTGTCCAGTCAGACCCTCAGCACAACCTGACTCACTTCCACACCAGTGTCCTGGTCAGACCCTCAGCACAACCTGACTCACTTCCACACCAGTGTCCAGTCAGACCCTCAGCACAACCCGACTCACTTCCACACCAGTGTCCAGTCAGACCTTCAGCACAACCTGACTCACTTCCACACCAGTGTCCAGTCAGACTCTCAGCACAACCTGACTCACTTCCACACCAGTGTCCAGTCAGACCCTCAGCACAACCTGACTCTCTTCCACACCAGTGTCCAGTCAGACCCTCAGCACAACCTGACTCACTTCCACACAGTGTCCTGGTCAGACCCTCAGCATAAGCTGACTCTCTTCCACACCAGTGTCCAGTCAGACCCTCAGCACAAGCTGACTCACTTCCACACCAGTGTCCAGTCAGACCCTCAGCACAAGCTGACTCACTTCCACACCAGTGTCCAGTCAGACCCTCAGCACAAAGTGACTCACTTCCACACCAGTGTCCAGTCAGACCCTCAGCACAAGCTGACTCACTTCCACACCAGTGTCCAGTCAGACCCTCAGCACAAGCTGACTCTCTTCCACACCAGTGTCCAGTCAGACCCTCAGCACAAGCTGACTCTCTTCCACACCAGTGTCCAGTCAGACCCTCAGCACAACCTGATTCTCTTCCACACCAGTGTCCAATCAGACCCTCAGCACAACCTGACTCTCTTCCACACCAGTGTCCAGTCAGACCCTCAGCACAACCTGACTCACTTCCACACCAGTGTCCAGTCAGACCCTCAGCACAACCTGACTCTCTTCCACACCAGTGTCCAGTCAGACCCTCAGCACAACCTGACTCTCTTCCACACCAGTGTCCAGTCAGACCCTCAGCACAACCTGACTCACTTCCACACCAGTGTCCAGTCAGACCCTCAGCACAACCTGACTCTCTTCCACACCAGTGTCCAGTCAGACCCTCAGCACAAGCTGACTCACTTCCACACCAGTGTCCAGTCAGACCCTCAGCACAACCTTACTCTCTTCCACACCAGTGTCCTGGTCAGACCCTTGACTTCCTTTAAATTTGAGCCCATTTGCGAGTACTTTTACATCATTGCACTAATCCTTAAGCTAAACATGCTGTTGTCATAATTAGCCCCCTCTTTCAAGTTTACCGATTAAACCCTTACTAGTGTACCTAATAATATAGTGAGAAAAATAAAGACTTTTACCAGTCAGGGATAGGGATCAGAATTTATTGTCATGAACAAGTCACGATATTTGGTGTCTTGAGGCAGTATTTCACAGTGCATAATATAAACTATAAAAAAAAATGCACAAAAAGAATCTGATGGCAGCGGGGAAGAAGCTGTCCTTGTGCCGCTGAGTGCTCGTCTTTAGGCTTCTGTACCTTTCTTTCAACAGTAGCAGAGTGAAGAGGGCACGTCCTGGGTGGTGGGGATCTTTGAGGATGGAGGCTGCTTTTTGAAGACACCGCCTCTTGTAGATGTACTCGATGGAGTGAAATCTGGTGCCTGTGATGTCGCAGGCCAAGTTAACAACGTTCTGGAGATTTTTCTTGTCCTGAGAGTTGGCACCTCCATCCCAGACAGTGATGCAACCAGCCAGAATGCTCTCCACGGTACATCTGGGGAAGTTTTCAAGCGTCTGGTGACATCCCGAATCTCCTAAAGCACCTCACAAAGTAGAGCCACTGGCCGGCCCTTCTTTCTGACTGTCTCGACATGGAGGCTCCAGGACAGATCCTCAGAGATGTTGACAGCCAGGAATTTGAAGTTCTCGACCCTCTCCACTTCTGAGCCCTTGATGAAGGAGATCCATGAGTAGCATCAGCCGGCTCTTCATCCTGTGTGCTGCCATTTTATTCAAACAGTGCTGCCGGCGGGCCATGACCAGGATGCTCTGCTGGCTAACAGTTTGTTCTCAAGGGGTTGAGTGTGGCTTCAGAGAACATTTACTGTTACAATTTTAAACTTTTATTTAAAACTGTATTTATTCTAATCTTGCTTAAAAAATATTTATTTATTTTCTCTGGGGGTTTTTTTTGCCGGTTGATTGAAGTGCTGGATAGTGGGGATTTTACTGTATCTCGTATTCTGATGAAATACACCCTGTACTACATATCAAAAACATTAAATCTGCAGTCACCTATACCACCTGACCTGAGTATTTCCAATATTTTCTTTCAAATCAAATTTGCAGCATCCAGAGTTTAATTTATGATACTTCTTCATCTGCACAGTAAATAGACTTTCGATATTTCAGGTACCGATGCTATCTGAGTTTGTGTGCAGCCTTGTACAGAGATCATAATAAAAGTTGAGGGTTAAGCCATGATCTGTTTGCTAGATTTATCATGTGGAAAATATCGTAACAAAGTTGGAAATGGGTCTCATTATTATTACCATTAGGAGTTGAACTTGTATCTGTTCATGTGTATGCTTAATTATTTTATTCATCAAGTTTCTCATTGTATTCTCATATTAGCCAAGATCATTTTCAATTCGTGCTTTATTTACCTTGCAGAAAAAAAAGTTGGGGATGTTGCAGTACTACAGAAAGATCAGAGATGCATCTATTACTTGGTAATTGATTCAGACATTTTTAACTGATTATGAAATTAGATCATAATTTGCTCATTTAATTTATTTAAATGTCTTGGCAAGATACAGAAAAATATGGAAATATTTTTATGGTGTGTTTCTTTTGATAAATATTTAATATTCTTTGTCGGTTGTAAAACACTTCCAGTTGCCAATGGTTCTTCAATACCTGAACGTGGACTTGAAGGGCCGAGATGGCCTGTTTCCATGTCATCAACTGTTATATGGTTATATAGTTAATCAGATGAATATTTCCATAATTACTTGTAAAAATAGTTGATAGAGCTAAAATGACTAAGATTGATTATAAATATTAATCCTCATATTTTCAGAAGTGGTCATGAAATATTATAGGAATAAGAGAAGCTGGAATAGGTGATTCTGCACCTTATGCCTGCCCTGCTCTTCAATAAAATTGTTGTTAATCTTTTTACCTCAGTTCCACCTTCCTACCTTAACGATATATATTTTGATTCCCTTGGTAACCATAAATCTATGTCATGTGTTGCAAACGAATAAAATTTTATTAATACTAACAAAGGAACAGCAATGGAAAATTCACTAGACAATGGTAAATTCAAAGTAATTTTTTTTATTAAATTATTAATAACAATGTTTTCTTCCTTATTTCTGAACTTTAACTTAATTCCCACTATGCACAAATGTATGTGTCAAAATCCAAACCATTAAGATTGAGCTTGTCTGAAAAGTCAATTTTAAACTTCAGCATCAAATATCTTGTATTGCTTGAAGATTTTTACATCACAGTTCAGAAGTAATTATAAAACACTTCTAAATATCATGTTTTCAGATCCCTTTAATTTCACGAGTCTTTTGATGAGAGATATTTCTTCATACGAGTGATTGCCCAAGAGTTACAGTCTGTTTTCCATGATGACTTCTTTCTTAATCAAGGGTGAAGTGGTCTTACTTACTTTAAAGCCACTTATTTTGAGTATCTCCTACGATAAGGATAATACAAAACAGAAGAGCATCTCCTCTCTCCAGAGACGACTGATTTAACCCTGTGGCTTTCACAGGAGGGTCAATTTCTTCAGTCTGGTTTCAAAATGTCTCTCTCTGCCTTGAGATGTATATTTCTCTGAAATGATGTGACATTTCTTCAAAACACAACTCATAGTGGATGACCTTTTACCTTCCTTCAAATTATCGATTCACATCCACATCTGACCTCATCTCTGTGCAAGAAGTTTATGACTCCGTAAAGTCTGAGCATGTCACACGAGGAATAACGTGCTTAATTGGACCAGCTGTCAGCATAATGCTATGGACACACCCATTGTCTTAGAATCAATTAAGACCCACTTCCGTTCCATTAGGGTCTTGTTCTTCCAGACTTAGCAACTCCGAAATTAACTCTCCCTGTGAATCTCTGTAAATGTGATGTGATTTGTGTGTGACCCCGACTAACTGACTTTACTAAGAAATATATATTTCACAGCTAAAGATTAACATGTTCCACATGGATATACTCATTGTCCGAGGCTTTTTGGGCCTTGGGTAAAGAATTCCAAACATTAGTAAAGATCTTTCTTCCCATTTTGGCCCTTAAGGGATTGTGTCCTCCAGTTTTAGAAACCTGATACAAGGGGAACAATACATCTGCCCTGCCAAGCCTTGCAACGATTGGTGTATGTTTCACTGAGATTTCTCATGATATCAGTTGATTGTGTAGACAGTTAAGAGAGACTGCCTGATTTTGAATGTTTCATTTTTTTTATACAGATTACCAAAACATTAGCAGCAGATAAAGCCTATGACGATCTGCAAAAGAGCCTCAAGGCCATGAGGGACCACTGCTTGGAAAATGGAATTTTGAAGATCTCAATGCCCAAGTAAAAATGATAGACACGTTTATTTTTTTTGCTAGTACACAGTTTGAATGTGTGTCTTTCTTAAGCATTGTACATCTTGTACACGGTTGCAGGGGAAAATTGGTGGGTTGGGGTTGGGTGTTGGGTTTTTCCTCCTTTGCCTTTTGTCAGTGAGGTGGGCTCTGCGGTCTTCTTCAAAGGAGGTTGCTGCCCGCCGAACTGTGAGGCGCCAAGATGCACGGTTTGAGGCGATATCAGCTCACTGGCGGTGGTCAATGTGGCAGGCACCAAGAGATTTCTTTATAGTGGATATAGTGAATTGACAAATGGAAGAGTGTGTTAAATTAGAGGGTTCTAGGACACGTCACCATTAGGCTGAGAGATATTTATAGTACAGTATTAATTTTATGCATAAAATATAATGAAGAAAGATCACACTTGCTATAAACCAAGAGTTGATCACATAGCAGGCACAAAATGTCTTCGGAACCAGCAACTCTGTCCCATTCACAAGAGGCTAATAATGCAGAATGCAAAGAAGATATTTTGCTTTAAAACAATTATGAATTGGTAGAGGCAGAAAATTAAAGCACTTTTTATATCTAGTTTTCTCCCCCCATTTTAGGGCACATTTGGCTTCACAGGTGTTTGTGAGTACTCAGATATGTTTAATTGCTTCATTGGTGCAGGGATAAAAGAGTTGTGATTGCTTCAAAGTTTTTGATCACCTTTGGAGCCTGTAGATGCCATTTTACAACACGAGACCCAGAGTTGTTCCAGTGAAAGTCAGAGAAGCCAGAAGGTGAAAAACAAGAATAAAACAGTGAGAGACATCGTTCAAATCTTACATTACCAAAATCAACAGTTTGGAATGTCATTAAGAAGTAAGAGCGTACTGATGAGCTCAGTAATTGCAAAGAGACTGGTAGGCCAAGGAAGACCTCCACTGCTAATCACAGAAGAATTCTCTCATCATAATGAAGAAAAATCCTCAAATCCCTCCCTCTTCAGGAGGCAGGTGTGGATCTGTCACTGACTACTGTCCGCAGAAGACTTCATGAACAGAAATACAGAGGCTGCACTGCAAGATGCAAACCGCTAGTTAGCCACAGAAATAGGACGGCCGGATTACAGTTTTCCAAGTATTTTAAAAAGCCTGCAGAATTTTGGAAAAAGGTCTTGTGGACTGATGAGACCAAGGTGAACCCGTATCAAAGTGATGGCAAGAGCAAAGTGTGAAGGCGAAAAGGAACTGCCCAAGATCCAAAGCATGCCACTTCATCTGTGAAACATGGTGGTTGGAGTATTATGGCCTGGGCATGTATGGTTGCCATTTATCTTCATAGATGATTTAACTGCTGATAGCAGTAGCAAAATGAATTCTGCGGTATATTGAAACATTTGCTCGAGTTCGAGCAAATGCCTTCAAACTCATTGGATAGTGCTTCATCTTACAGCAAGACCATGATCCCAAACATACAACAAAGGAGTTTTTCCATAGCTAAAAACTGGAAAATTCTTGACTAGCCAAGTCAGTCACCCGATCTAAATTCAATATAGTATGCCTTCCATATGCTGAAGAGAAAACTTGAGGGGTTAAGCCCCCGATACAAGCTGAAGATGAAGATGGCTGTATTAGAGGCCTGGCAGAGTAACATCAATGAAGATACTCAGCACCTGGTGATTGCATACAATAGAATCCCCATTATCTGGCACCTATGGGAATCATGGATGTCGGACATGCAAATTTTCCGGTTGACTGAGACTCACTCTTCCAACGCCTAATTAAGATACCTGCATTAAGAATACACCATTTAAAAGACAAAAGACAGTGCAAAATGTAAAGTAATTTGAAAAAAGTCAGTCTTTAATTATGCAAAGTTCTCTTTAATCATGTAATTCCCATACTTCACAAAATTTAAATTCGAACCTCAGTTGCTGGTGCCGCTACACTAATCACGCTGAGTCATTATTAACCCCCCTCTCCCCCAAGTTTACAGATAAAACCTTACCTAATACTAATATAGGCATGGATAGGGAGACACTGGGAAAGTCGCTCCAGCAGTGAGTCGCATTGACCAGCCCTTCATCCTGGGCATCACCATTTCATCCCCAATGCAACTTTATTGAAATTTTACCACCTTTCTCGCTGACAACCCAACTCACCTTCACTCAAGTGTCCCGGCAGGTCCTCGGTGCACCTTCTTCGTGCAGACAACCTGACCCACCTCTATGCAAGTGTCCTGGACAGGCCCTCAGTGCACCTTCCTCACGCTGACAAACCAACACTTCTACGCAAGTGTCTTGGTCAGGCCCTCGACGCGCCTTCCATGTGTTGACAACCTGGCTCACCTCCATGCAAATAGCAACAGTGAATGCTCATGGAGGGGCATTGCTGGTTTAGTGGGGCAAACCCTGGGTGTGGGCAATGAAGTCTCAGCACTCTTCCATGGGGTCCATCCTCCCAGTCTAATTAAATTTATTTCTTTCCTCTCCCTTTTTTTGCTGGTTGTTTGAGTTTCCGGTTCATTGATTTCTGGATAATGGGGATTTGATTGTACTCAACATAATTACTATTATTGCTATGTCCCAAATATTGTGGTGCCCTGAAATAAGGGACTATGTATAAAATGTGTTATAATTTCTACATGGTCAAACCAAGATGTACGTAAATACCCTTGAATAAAATCTGGAATGTACACTTTAATTACATATGAATTGTTTGATTACAAATTTAAAACTGGGGGGGAATGTAAAGGAAAAAAAAATGTCTTTGCCGCAAACATTATGGAGGGCACTGTATGAGTAATCTCTGTGAAATCTGCTCAGAGTGATTTTCTGTAGCTTATTGTTTGGAGTGTTGTCGCTTAAAGATGACATAAAAGTTTAAATGAGTAAAATAAACAGCCAGGAGTTGAAGTTATCTTTTGTAACCTCTTTATACTACAGATTTACAAATAGAACACACAGTCGAATGCAGTGATACCACACAAGTTAGAAACTTACACAAACTTCTGGTTCTCCTATTATCATCATTGCAATATGTTTCCCCACATCAGAAAAACTTGGGACTGGACAATTTCAGTGAACTGGACTTTTCGGGTAACTGAATAATGGCTTTAATCAACCCCCAACAAAAATGGAAAAAAAACAATGGAAGGCTTTTCAAACATCAAATAATGTTTAATTTTTACTTAAAAGCAGTGTGATCTCTGCTTACAAAATAAGATAAAAGCTTCCTCCTTTTCACTGACATCTGCAGACCTTTTTGCCATTATTACGATACACGAGAGCTCCGTTGGATTCAAAATGGTGCTAACGGTGTGTCAGAGCCCCACATGAGCACGTTAGATGAAAATTTTTTTTCAAGTTGTGATGTCATGTCATCGCTGGGAAAAAAGTTTGGATAATTGATCTTTTCTGTAAACCAAATTTCGGATATGGGAAACGTACATAATTATTGCAGCATATTTTGAAGGGCAGTGGCAGCACCTGGGTCATTCAATCTGTCCAATCTTAAGCAGTAGTTGGGTTCTTGTAGGCATTCAGCAACCCTAACTTCCTGCAAATACAACAAGGAAACAATTTAAAGGTTCCCCCATTGAGTTTACATAATCGTCTGGAATTCTCAAGAAATCTTTTGGTGTTGACCTTTCTTATTCACTGACTCCCACTCCATGTGCCTTAATCTACAAAAATCTTTTTTGATTTTTCTCCATTGAGACCCAAAGTTCCAAAGATGACCATAGAATCAAAAATTTGTGACACTGAAGGACATTATTTGAGCAATTATTGTCCACGCCAAACATAAAGTGAACATTTATGTTACTCTGCTTCCCAGCTCTGTCAATTGCCTGTAGATTTCAACTCCTCGAGTTCTGAAGTAATGAGGGTTTCTGCCTCCACTGCTCTTTCTAGCAGTGAATTCCGGTCCTCTGCCTCAGGTTTCACCTCAGCTCCTTGCTGTTCCTCCCATCAATGAACTGAAATCGGTGCCTCCAAGCTATTGGCAAGTAATGCCCCTCGTTCGTTCGGTCTAAGTCACATGATCTTGTGTACCTCAATTAAATCTTCTCTCAATCTTCATTGCAAGCAACACAACAAATATCACCTGTTCTGTGCATTTAGTTTCAGTGTCTTTTTTAATAAAACTACTGGTTACCTGCAACTAAACAGAGAAGATTGCTTCTGGTTGCTGCCCTTGAACTTCCCAGTCTGTGAAAAGTTGTCCACTGTTGAGTAGCCTCTTTGTCATTGGGCATTTAGGATTTCAGTTGCTCCACCACTGGCTGTAATTGAGCCTGGAGCTGTGGAGTTCCCTCCTCTCCTCCCTTAATATGCTCCATTGTGATCTGTCCTGATGATTTTTTTTTAACTGTGGTTCACTATTAATCTGCATTTATTATTTTGTTTCCTGACTGCTTTCCATTTCATTAACTATCTTGTATTTGTTTGGAAACTCAAATTATGGGTAATTTGTTACAAATATTACTATTTCTCTGCAGGATTGGATGTGGACTGGACAACCTGGAGTGGGACAAAGTTTCTGCAATAATTCAAGAAGTCTTTAAAAGCACAAATATTACAATTACTGTGTACTCTTTGTGAAAATATGTGTATGAGACTTTCATTAGGTGACTTTAAAAATATTGTTGAGGAGAGATAGGTACATTTGTCAGTTACCTGTTTGATTCCCATTATTTGATGGTTTGTTTTTTTATTTCTGTAAGCAGGTCTGAATTTCACCATATTCACAATCACAAATTTCAGTGCCGTGTGTTCCCATAATGGATTGTAATTTTTGAAGAAAAACAGGCAATTCATTTTTGTTAGAGCAGTTTCTAAAATCTGAGGTAATTCAAGAATTTTCTTCAGAGATTTATCAATGTGACAACCAGTTTTGCATTAATACATATTTGCAATATGAATGATCCTGCTTTCATATCCTTACTGTATGCATTTATGAGAATTAAACTTTTTGTTGAAACTGGTGTTACCATGAAATTACTGTATATGATACAGTATATTATTTCTAACAAAGTCTAACAAAACTGAATAGACATAGAAACATAGAAAACTTATACAATACAGGCCCTTCACCTACAAAGTTGTGCCGAACATGTCCCTACCTTAGAAATTACTAGGCTTTCCCATAGCCCCACTGTTTTTCTAAACTCCATGTTCCTATCCAAAAGTCTCTTAAAGGACACTAACGTATCCATCTCCGCTACAGTTGCCGGCAGCCCATTCCATACACACACCACTCTGTATAAAAAAAACTTACCACTCACATCTCCTCTGTTCCTACCACCCCCCCCCCCCCCCCCCCCAAGCATATTGAACCCGTGTCCTCTTGTGCCAACCATTTAAGCCCTGGGAAAAAAAAAGCCTCTGACTATCTCCACGATCAATGGCTCTCTCATCATCTTAAACAACTCGATCATCATCAATTATAAGATATGAATTGGAGTAATATAATTTTCTCACCAATTATATCCCACATCGCAGAAGTTGCATAAATCAAAATCTGAAATAACAGAGGTGTTTTAGGTTTGGGATAGAAATAGGAACAATTTTACATGCTATGTGGTGAGACATTTCTGGCAGGATATTACTGAAATATTAACAAGAATAACGGGAGTGGCCTTCACAAGCAACCCAGAACTTTACCCTTTGGGCAATTTCATTAAAATAAGTAATAAACTAACTAAATTCCAATTTTCATTTGTTAAAATAGCCTTAGCAGTGGCTAAGAAATGTATTGCGATTACTTGGAAATCCGACTCCCCTCTAGATAGAGCATGATGGACTGCTGAGTTGAATAGTTTTATACCTTTGGAAAAAAAATTATATACAACTTAAAAAATGTGACAGCCATATTTGGATCATATAGGGGCCCAATTGTAATTATAAATACAATAATAAAAAGGATAATTAAAAATTGCTGCTATTCTATAAATGAAAGTGATTACCCCATTGAGAATTTTTTTTTGGTTAACATAAATGTGAGCCATGACGGATTTATATTGTGAAAGGGTGAAAGGTTTTTTTTGTTTTTTGTAAAGAAAATGCTTTTTTAAAAAAAACTTTATTAATTCAAAAAACAAATAATATATAACATGCAGCAATTAAACATAAACATGAAAGATTTTTTTATATATAGAAAAAAAGAAAAGAATCCACCCCCCTTCAGCCAACTCTCCTCAGGAGAGCCATAAAAAAAGAAAAAATATTAAAGAAAAAAATTAAATATACATATTAAAATCTAACAATATAAATTGAAATGTAAATATTCTGAGTATAACAACCACTTATTAATAAAAAAATTATAATTATCATGTGAAACATATGTAATTTTTTCCATTATTAAACAATATTTCACCTCATTATGCCATCTATTAATATCAATCATATTTGTATCTTTCCACGTACTAGCAATACATTTTTTCGCTATGGATAAAGCGAAATATACAAAAGCAAGCTGAAACTTATCTAATCCCAAGCCTTTCAGAGATTGCAAACTACCCAATAAAAATACTGTTGGATCTAAAACTATTTTAATCTTATACAGGTATTCTAAAAAAGATTGAATTTTCTTCCAAAAAGATTGTATATGTATACATAACCAAACAGCCTGAAAAAAAGTTCCAACTGTATCACCACATCTAAAACACAAATCTGATTCATTAAAACCATATTTTCTTAATTTTTCAGCTGTCAAATATAATTGATGTAAAAAATTGTAATTAATCATTGCATAACGTGCATTTATCAATCTAGTTACACTATCATAACAGATATCTAACCAATCATCTTCAGAATAAATAAAGCCAATATCTGCTTCCCATTTAATTTTAGATCTATTCCAACCCTTTTTATCCATATCATCCTGTAATATTTGATACATAGATGAAATATAACCCTTCTCTGGAACCTTCATAAGGAAAGTCTCAAATTTAGTCATTTTAGGTAAAATCATATCTCTGCCAAACACATTTTACCAAAGATTGAATTTGATAATAAAGAAATAAAAGAGTTCTTATCAATACCAAAACCTTCCCTCATCTGATTAAAAGTCAAAAACTTACCCTCTTTAAAACAATCTCCCAAATTTTTCACACCTTTAAATCTCCAATGCAGTAAACTTTGATTATGTATTGAAAAAGAAATAAGTTGATTATTATACAACGGAGTCAAAGCCGATAATTTACCCCTGGAGCCTGTCATTATCCATAACTTCATTAAATGTTTTAGTATAGGCACATTATATTGTTGTAACAAATTTATATTCCATCTAAACAAAAATTGATGTATTTCAAATTCAGAAATACTTGCCATCTCAATTTTAGCCCAACTAGGAGGCAGTACTAAATCCATCAATGAACTAATAAATTTAAGTTGGGCTGCTTCATAATTTTGAAAATGTGGTAAACAGAGTCCCCCTAACTCATGTTTCCAAGTTAATTTATTCAAAGCTACTCTCGAAAAGTTACCCCTCCATAAAAACTCCCGAACCATTTTATTCAAATCTCAAAAAAAAATTATCAAGTAAATACGGAATAGATTGAAACAAATATTGTATATGCGGAAAGATATTCATCTTAATTGTATTTATCCTACCCATTAAATTAATAGGTCAATCTTACCATTTAATTAAATCAGTTTTAATTTTTTTCATTAATGGAGCATAATTTAATTTATATAAAGATTGATAATTAACATTCATAATTATACCCAGATATTTAATTCGATCAGTCCACTTGAAATTAATAATATTCTTATAAACTGAATAATCTCCTTCACTTACTGGTAATATTTCACTTTTTTCCCAATTAACTTTATATTCAGAAAGACATCTATATTGTATTAAACATTCCTTCAAGTGCAAAAGTGACTGAGCTGGGTTTATTAAATACACCAATGCATCATCAGAAAATAAATTAATTTTATACTCCTCATCTAAAACTTTCATACCTTGTATCTGTGTATTTTGTCTTATAAACTGTGCTAAAGGTTCAATCACTAACGCAAACAAAGCTGGTGATAAAGGACAACCTTGATGAGTTGATCAAGTTAACTTAAAGGATTCCGAAATCAAACCATTCGTCAATACTCTAGCTACCGGTTTACTATATAGAGCCCTAATCCAACCAATAAAAAAAGGACCAAACTTAAATTTCTCCAAAACTTTAAACAAAAAATTCCATTCAACTCTATCAAATGCTTTTTCCACATCTAAGGATATCACCATTGGGTGATCTAAAGATTGTCAAAATCTATTAAACTAATCACACGCAAAATGTTATCTGAAGCATATCTATTCTTTATAAAACCTGTTTGATCAATATGAATCAACTTGGGTAAAAATTTAGCCAATCTATTCGCTAATATTTTAGCTATTATTTTATAATCTACATTTAATAACGTAATTGGTCTTTATGAAGATACTTTCAAAGGATATCTCTTTTTTAGGAATTACTGTAATTAAAGCACTAGAACAAGACTCAGGTAATTCATAATATTCTCCAACTTGACGTAATACATCCCCAAACACTGTAGATAAATCATCATTAAAAAATTTATAAAATTTTTGTCAACCTTCTTTGCACCCTCTCTACCTTACTTATAACTGCACACAATATTCCAAACGGCCTCACCAAAGCTGAAACAGTCTCAACATCACCTCCCAGCTCCTATATTCTATGCTATGATTTATAAAGGCCAGCATACCAAAAGCCTTCTTCACCACCGTATCTACATGGGAATCTACCTTTAAGGAATGCTGAACCATTATTCCAAGATCCCTCTGTTCCTCAGCATTCCTCAATGCCGTCCCCTTCACTGCATACGTCCTATTTTGTTTATTTTTCCAAAAATGAAGCACCTCGCACTTATCTACATTAAACTCCATCTGCCACCTTTCAGCCCATTTTTCCAAACAGTCCAAATCCTTCTGTAGTCCATGAAAACCCTCTTCACTATCCACAACTCCCCTATTTTTGTATCATTCACATATTTACTCACCCAATTTACCACCCCGTCATCCAAATCATTAATATAAATGACGAACAACAAAGGACCCAACACCATTCCCTGAGGCACACTGCTCGACACCGGCCTCCATCCTGACAGACAGTTGTCCACCATGACTCTCTGGTGCCTATCTTCCAGCCACCTCTGAACCCATCTGACTATCTCTATATTAATACCTAGAGATCAAACCTTCTTCACTAACCTTCCATGCGGAACCTTATCAAAGGCCTTTCTAAAATCCAAATAGACCATATCAACTGCTCTACCTTCATCAACCTTTCTGGTCACCTCTTCAAAATATTCAACAAGATTTGTCAAGCATGATTTTCATCTCACAAACCCATGTTGGGTATCCCTGATCAATCCCTGCCTATCCAGATATTTATACGTATTATCCCTAAGAATTCCTTCCATTAGCTTCCCCACCACTGATGTCAAACTTACTGGCTTGTAATTGCTTTGCCTACACCTTGTGCCCTTTTTAAACAGCGGAACCATGTTTGCAACCCGCCAATCCCTCGGCACCATTGAAAAATCAATGTCAGAGCCTCCGCTATTTCCTCCCTGACCACCCTTAAGGTCCTGGGAAAAATCCCATCAGGACCAGGAGACTTATCTACCTTTATACACCACAGAAGTTCTAAAATCCCCTCTTTACTAATCCCTATCTTTTCCTGAATTAACCCTTTTGCCTCACTTATCCTACACAATTCAATATCTCTTTCCTTCGTGAACACCGATGAGAAGAATGTAGTCAATATCTCCTCCATTTCATATGGTTTCTCACACATGCCTCTGCTCTGATTTCCCAGTGAACCTATTCTATCCTTCACTTTCCTTTTACTATTCACAATGTTGAAGGTTCCCTGATATTAGCCTCTATTCAAGGGACGAGATACCACTAACTTCTCAGATTGATTACTTCACATCAGAAGCAGAAGATTGATTAATCAAGTGTGTTTTAATTTGCAGAGGGGGGTGCAGGAGAATAGGGAGGGGTAGAAAGGGAGAACAAAGGGAGTGTCTGTAAATAGGTGTGGATTCTTAATGATGCACCCCCTCCCCACCCTAGGTCCCCTGCATCCGGGAACCACCTGGGATTCCAGGTAAGTCAGGATATTTGTCCCTTGGCAGGAGATTGATGAATCCAATGAAACTTTTTAATTTTTCGTCTTTACTCTTTTTGTCTCTTTTCCTTTTCTCTCTTCAATTCTATCGACAATTTCTCTCCTTTTTTTCCCCTGTGTGGATGGGGGGGGGACGGTTAGGGGTAGTTCTTTTTTCTTGATAAAATGATAAGATCACATTTCTTCTATGTAACTGATGTATTTCATGTTTTCATGTTGATTTAAAAATATAAATCAAATAATCAAAAAAAAAAGAGAAAATTAATTTTCTGCATTTGCACTTGGACTTCTTCCCTGCTGTTCATCAGTGACGAACATGGAGAAAGGCTTCACCAGGACATTGTGACCATGGAAAGTGGTATCAGGGCTACTGGAATTCGTCAACGCTGGCTGACTTTTCTAGGACACTGACACGAGAGGCATCAGATGCTGAGTACAAGTGAAAATCAGCGGCAAAACATTTTTAGGTCAGTTGAATTAACGCAACATGTCAGCGTCATTTTGCAATTAAACATGCTAATTTCAATGGAAGTTAATTTAATGTTCCTTCAACTTTCTACGAGATACAACAAACCTGAAATTATCTTTGTGTTCAGCTTGAAGTTGTCTATCATAATCTCCATGTTTTTTCAGGAAGCCAACCTTCTGAGAAAATTTGTTGGATCAAGTGGGACAAAGGGATGGGCATAAATGCAGCTGATTGACATTAGAAAAATCTGGCTAGAAACTTGTCAGGGGATACTTAACATGAAATGTCAGCTCTTGAGCATTTCTCTTCTCTTTATAGCTGGTTTGAAACCTGCAAGAAAGAATTCTGGGATCCTGTCTAATAAAAACAACAAAAGATCTCATTTTGAAAATTTGGAACACATGATATGATTGCACTCTTGAATCCGAGGATAATTTGTGAACTTCAATTTGACCTTGACAGTAGGGTGCAGAGCAATACTTTGGGAACTGTATTTTGGATAGCACAGATTCTTGCTTCTGAAGTTGCTCTTGGCGCTTTTTCCAAGTGATCTCCCTGAAAGTTTTGTTGCGTGGCTCGTGATTCTTACAAAGTTTGATTTATCAAACCTCAAAAGAATGTGAAAAGCTTTTAGTTCAACTGGAAACATTGCAAAACAATTCTGGAAAAAGAAATGTGTGGCATGCTACGTTCTGGCCCACCTTTCAAAGCTCAGGGCTATGCTGCATCTTCAGCAGCTGATGTAATTTCCCTTTGAGGATAAATACCATGCGGATTTGGCGGATGCAGATGTTTGTCTTTTGACCATGTAGAAGCTTGCTTAGATCTGTTCACCCAGGCATTTAGACTTATTTGGATAGCATGCTTCGAAGGCAATAATCTGGTCACAGGATCACCTTTAGTTCCATATCAAAGCATATTTGCGTGGGTGCTACAGCTCCTAGCCAAGCCAAAGAAGAACAGCTCCTACTTTTGAATGGTTTGCCATGTCTGTACCAGTTGACCCAGACCTGAGGTCATTCAAGCCTTATGCCATTTCCAAAGTATCTCTGCTTTTACCTTAAGTCTCAGCATCAGTGGGAGAAATAGAATGGTCCACGTTTTGAGCCAAAACGCTTTACCGAGGCCATTCTTTTCTTTCCTCTGATGCTGCTTGACCTGCAGAGTTGCTCCAGCAGATTGAAGAGATGCAGGAGATTGCAGCCCCCGTGCGTCTTTTTAATTTTTTTTAAATTTAGGGATACAGCACGATAATAGGCCCTTCCAACCCAGGAGACGTGCCGTTCAAGTACACCCATGTGACCAATTAACCAATTGACCCCACGTGTCTGAAATGTGGGGGGAAACTGGAGCACCTGGAGGAAACCCACACAGACACGGGGAGAACGTACAAACTCCTTACGGAGAGCGCAGGATTCGAACCCCAGTCGCTGGCACTGTTGTGTCGTTGTGCCAACTGCTATGCTATCGGTGCTTATTTCTTTGTTATTTGCTCTTTTGTTTTTCTCCCTCTTTTTTTCCTCTATGTCTATTAAGCTGCAACATTTTTCTCTCTGAGATCATTAACGAGGATTTTCGAGCTTCTGCCACGCACTGTCTTTCTTCCCACTGCTTTATCTCCCTTAATGCTATTTTTCCGACGGTTCTGTGGTTCTCAGACACGCTCCTGCTAATCACAGAGCAGTTACAACATAGAAGGGGCCCATTCTGCTCATCACATCTGTACCGGCTGTGTGTAAGAACAGACCAGACTCTCCCATTCCCCTGTCCTCTCCTCGTGGACCTGCAAATTATTTCTTTTGAGACCGATCCTGGACTCGCAGCACTTCCTCAATAATCAGGAAGGCACAGCAGCAACCTTTTACAGGAACTCCATCGAGAGGGTCCTGTCCGGTTGCATCATTGTGTGGTACGGTAGCTACAAAGCATCGGATCAGAAGTCATCAAAACAGCCGAGAGGATCTACTTCTCCTTTATAGACAACATTCACTGGGAGCATTATCTAAATAAGGCTCGAGGAATTAGAGAAGACCCTTACCATCCAGCACACAGTATCTTCAATCCACTACCAAGAAGAAAAAGGTATAGGAGCATCAAAATCAGGATTGCCAGGCTGCGGAATAGCTTCTTCCCACAGGCTGTGAGTCCTAATGAACAGCGTCCTGTAACTGTGAACGTTATCCCAAATATTTGTATCTATTTATTTTGATGATGCGTGTGATCTTTCTGCATTGCGTGCTGCATGTTTTTGTGCATGCACCATGGTCTGGAGAGGCGCTGTTTCGTCGGGTTGTAAATGTGCAATCAGACGATAAGAAACTTGAACTTGACCTGAAGAAAGAAAGTTGGATTGAGAAGTCCTGTTGGGATTGGTACAAGAAGGAAACAAAAGTTGAGAAGGAGGATGTGTTAAAGGCAAAACAATGATTTGGGCTGTGCTAACTTTGAGTGGGCGTAGGAGCATATTGAAAGCATTTTAAGAAGAATGTAGCTTTGAGAGGATAGGAGATGGAGTGGGTTGGGAAGTGAGCACAATTTTAGGTGTCATATTTGAGAAAGGATTTAATGACATTGGTGGAAGTCCAAAAGAGAATCATCAGGTTAATTCCTGGGGTGAGATAATGGTGTTATCACGAGAAGTTGGATCTGTATTCTTTGGAGTTGAGAAAAATGAGGATGATCTTATTGAAACATATCAAATGGTGTTTACCTTCACCATTCAGCTCACCTGGTCTTGCCAGTCAAATATTGAATGATCTACCTCCAACTAAACTTTCCCTAACTATGTTAATATCCATTAACTTTTTTCTCCTTCATTAGTTGACTTCCTCTTTAAGGTGCCTATGGTGCTCACAACTCCACATACAAGCAGATTACATACAGGAAGGATGTTGCATTTGGCCAGAGTCCTGGACCTGGGGTGGGTCACAGCCTAAGGATAAGGGATAATCCACACAAGACTGAGATGAAGAGCAATTTCTTCTCCCAAAGAATGGTGAACATATACAGACAGAAGATGAAGTCAAATCATTAAATATAATCAATGAAGAGTTAAAGTTTGCAGGGAGATCAGGTCATGGCCAGAAGTGGCGGGGGGGGGGGGGGGTGGTGGGCGCACAGCAGCACTGCATGACCGATTTGAGACCACGGACTGGAACCGTTTCAGTGAGGCGGCCATCTTCAATGGTCATATAAGCATTGAGGAGTACATGAGCTCAGTGACTGGCTACATCAGGAAGTGCATTGAAGCTGTCAGTGAGATAGAATGTTTCACAACCAGGGCGAACCAGAAACCATGGTTGGATGCAGAGGTCCGAGCCCTTCTCAGAGCTCGTGATGCTGCCTTCAGCCAGAGCTGAACCCTCCTGTGTAATCCAGAAGGCAAAGTGTGGGCATGCGCAGAAGACCCACATTTAGCTGGGTGACACCGGCTACACGAGGCGCATGTGGCAACGGATCAAAACCATAACAGATCACAAGATAACCTTCCAAGTCAAAGACAATTCTGCCTCCCTTCTAGGCAGACTGAACATCTTCTGATGCTGAAGAAAGCTCTGTGTCCCCATGATGAATGGGGCTGAGGTGAGAACACTATCCAAGGTGAACCCACACAAGGCAGCAGGGCCAGATAACAGACCCAGTCAAGGGTGGCATTGCAGCACCAGTGATCAGGACTGGGGCTCAAAGCCCGTGTTGTCTGTCAGGAGTTTGTTCATTCTCCCCGTGTTTGTGTGGATTTTCCCCAGAGGCTCCGGTTTTCTTCCACCATTTGAAACATACTGGTGGTGTAGGTTAATTGGGTGTAAATTGGGTGGCATGGACTCATGGGCCAAACTGGCCTGTTACCGTGCTGTAGGTCTAAATTTAAAAAAAAGTACTGAGGCCTGAGGGTCCCTGCAGACCAACTGACCGAGGTCCTTTGGGACACCTTCAACACATCACTACAGCAGCCCATCATCCCCATGCGTTTCAACTTAGCCACCATTATCCAGGTTTGACAAAAATCAGCCTCAATGAGTACCGCCCAGTGGCACTGAGCTCCACTATAATGAAACGCTTCGAACATCTGGTGATGGAATACATCAAAGAACACCTCCCAGAGACACTGGACCCATTTCAATTCGTCTACAGATGGAACTGTTCCATTGATGATGCTACAGCCTTGTCCCTCCACTCCATCCTGACCCACCAGGAAAATGACGCCTCATACACCAAGCTGCTGTTCTTCGACGTTGAATACAGTCATTCCCCAGAGGCCGGTGGAGAAGCTGTCCTCACTGGGATGCATGGCAGTGTGTCTGGTTGGCAGCAGAATGACAAGCACCGTCACCGTAATCACTGGTGCACTTCAGGGCTGTGTGCTCAGCCCGTAATTCTTCACGCTACTGACCCACGATCCAGCTCCTGCAAAGTCAACAAGTTTGCAGATGACACGACAGTCGTCGGCCTCATCAGCAACAATGACGAGTCGCCCTACGGTGGAAAATCTCATGATATGGTGCAAGAATAACAACCTGAGTCTCTACGAAGACAAGACAAAGGAGATGATTGTGGACTTCAGGAGGACCAGGCTGTGGTGATACGTTTCCTCCACTGTATATAGTTATCATTGCCTGTTGTATATGTGGAGCTGGCCCGCCCAGTGATGACTCATACTTTATGACTCCTCCCCCGTGGTCCTGGGCCATAAAGGTCGAGTCACCCCTCCTTTGCCACCATTCTTATCCTGGGATCCTGGCCAGAAAGGTTCTTCTGTGTATTAAAACCTATCGTTTCCACAGCTTGTGGTTACTGGTAGTGCCTTACACAGGTTCAACTATCCTCTACTACACATTAATTGCTTGGCAGTAAAGAGAGTGGAGAGCACCGAGTTCCTTGGAGTTCACTTCAAAAGTGACCTATCCTGGGCACAAAACATCTCACTTGTCAGGAAGGCACAACAGCACTGCACTTCCTGAGAAGACTGAAGCAGGCAATGCTACCGGCCACCATCATGTCAACTTTCTAGAGGAGCTCTATCAAGATCATCCTAGCCATCTGCATGACAGTGTGGTATAGCTGCAGTAGAGCCATCAGATTGAAGGTCAATCGGCAGGACCAAAAGAGCAGCAGAGAAGATCACTGGATTCTTCCCACCCCACATTGCTGGGATTTATAGAATCGCTGCTGAAAGAAGGCTCACAAAATCACTGAGGACCCCTACCACTCTGCAAACAGCATCTTTCTGTTACTCCCCTCGGGAAAGAGATAGAGGAGTATCAGAACCAAAACCACCAGGCTGAGAAACAGCTTCGTCCCACAGGCAGTGAAACTGCTGAACGACTGATTAACTGCTGGTACAAATCCTCCATAACTCAATGATTTATTTAGCAATACTATTTATTTATTTAAATATTGGTAAACATGCACCATGCATATGTATCGTTTGTCTGCAGTGTGTGGAACTGAGAACCAGGTAATGCTGTTTCACCAGGTTGACCTTGTACAATTGGATGATAAATATACCTGAATTTGAACACAATAAAAACATGAGAAATAGAGGCAGGAGTTGGCCGTCCGGCTCTTCGAGCTTGCTCCGCCATTCAATGAGATCATTGCTGATCTGGTCATGGGCTCAACTCCACCGACCCACCTGTTTCCTATTTCCATTAATTCCCTTCTTATTCAAAAATGTACTTATCCTCTTAAGTATGTATATTTCATGAGGCACTCCACTGCTTTATTGGTCAGAGAATTCCACAAAGTATTAAAGTTAAATATTCTTCTTCGGGCTAGAATTTCTTCCTGCATATTTTGAGGCTTTTGCCTTGAGTATGGTTACAGTCATCAATATTTCTCATGGCAGATGCATTTTCAGTGTGATAACTTAGTCATTAGGCACTTTCAAGCTGTCTTGTAAAATGGGGTTAACCAAGCAATTTGCCCGGTTAGTGCCCCACTCACAAGGCAGCTTGAAAGGGTCCGACCTGGTCAGCGTGCTCCTAAATCAATTGGGTCCCTGACTTACCTCCCTCGGAGATAGTCAGGGAACCCAGTTAAACTTACCTGGGTCTCGCCCACTGGCGTCTTGAAAATGGAAATGGCCGACCCAATTATTCCGATGACGTCAGCACTTGCGTGCGTGCAGCACCGGGAAACATGTTGGCCGCAAGTTCAAATATAGAGGAGTACAGGTCAGGAAAGGGGATATTATAACGTGGTTTAAACGTGCTTCCCAGAAAGAGCAAGGTTAAAATCTTTTACTTCATTTCATCCGGTGAGTGTCACTCACCGTGTCATCGTGGGGGCGGGATCCCCCTTAAATCACGGGGTTGGCGATTTAATGGGGCGATCCCCCCTGCAGGTTAAAAGGTGCTGGGAGAACTTTGGACCCATTAAATGCACCTGGGTCCCAGCAGGGTTACCCACGTGCAGCAGTATAAAGGCGCCTATAGACTCAGAGTGATACAGAATTGAAACCGACAACATTGGCCCATCGAGCTTATCCTGGCAATGAAATTCTCATCGACACTGACCCCATTTTATTCTCCCCACATTCCCATCAACACCCAGCAGATTCAGCCATTTACCTGGACGCTTGGGTCAATTTACAGCTGCCCATTAACCTACCCAACCAGATGTTTCTGGAATGGGGAAGGAAACTGGAACCGCACCTGGAGGAAACCCACGCAGTCACAGGGAGGACATGCAAGCTGCATGGAGAGCACCCGAGATCGGAACTGAATCTGGGGTTGCTGGTGCGGTGAGTCAGCTGCTCTACCAACTGTGTCTGCTGGAGCACCAGCACAGATTTTTAAAAATATATCATTAATAAACTTTATTCACAATAAAATAAAAACATACGTACAAAAACATGATGCATGGTTCTTTACATTTGAGGTTCCCTTCAATCCATATGCTCAGAATTACTGGTTCGATGCATTGGTTGTGTCAGCACATTTTGTGCACATAGCATCACTGCCACTCATACGGCTTCCTGGGGTGATACAAACTTCAGCTGATTGACAAGCACGGATGGCTGACTTCCACTGAGGTCTGACACAAATAAGAAATGGAACAGAGCAACAGAAGTGTTAAAACTATCCTCCTTACAAAAATGATGAATCATTCTGAGCTCTTTGTTAGAAGTACTTAGAGGTGAAAGAAAACAAAGTTCCTTTATTGTCATGTAATAGTAGAGAATGTGTAATTTTAGGTGAAATTCCTTTCTGCCTGCTGTAAGGCAAAGACTCAATATGAGAGTTGCCTGCCATCCCTTACAGTATGAGAGAAGGAGAAGCAAAAGAGAGTCCTTTCAGAGTCACTGAGAGTCCTTAGATTTTCCTCCAGTGCTCATGCAGTCTCCGCAGCCACACAGACTCCTGTTCAATCCATAGGCAACCTGAGCTCCAGATCCCAACCTCTAACACGGTCAGGAAACCTTCAAGTGCCTGAGGCCCTTTTGGAGCCCTTCTTGCCCTCAGCACTCTCTTGAATCCCTGGTCTGATAGCTAGATCCCATGAACAAGTCCCCAACAACTTGCAGCTGGTTTGGGTCCAGTGGTGTATGGGAGTTAGTGATCCTCCTGACCACTAGAGGGGATTGGATACAAATGTTCCACCTCGGTATAGATGCAAAGTAGATGTCCCACGAAGTTGTGAGTTGTTAATAAAATATACTTAATACAAAAGAACCCAAGTTTCTTTATTACAATAAAAGAAACATCACATCATAGCAGGAGTCGGTATCAGCAAGAGACATGGAAAGTGTGAAGCCTCTTGATGCTGTGAATTGGACCGGGTACATCAACCTGATTGTTCAAATACCGATTCATGCTGTATCTGCAAGCCATTGGACTCGATAGCAAACCAGATGCATGGAAGATTGCACTGCTACTTACTGTGGCGGGACCTCAAGTACTAGAGATTTTCAACACATTTGCTTTTTCTGAGGTAGATGACCAGGGGAAGTTCGACAAGGTTATTAAAAAGTTTGCTGGACACTGTTCACCAAAGAAAAATGAAATGTTTGAGAGGTAGGTGTTTTGCTCGCACACGCAGCTGCAGGGAAAGAGCTTTGATATTTTTTTAATGGACTTGAAATTGAAAGCAAGAACTTGCAATTTTAGATCACTGCAAGATTCAATGATCCATGATCAAATTGTGTTCAGAATTATTGACAAGAAAGTGAGAGAGAGATTGCTACAAGAGACGAAGCTTAACTAGAGCTGTGAAAATGTTCCACATTAGCTCTGCAGCACGTGAAAAAGTTCAGTGAGAGTGCAAGGGCTGATGAAAGCAGAGGCACAGCCGTAGCCACGGTGCCTGGATGCACACATGAACAGAGAACGAGGCATAGGAAATAACAAGAAGATGGAGAGACATTCAACTGTAAATGATGTGGCACGTAACGTACACCAAAACAATGCCCAGCCTATGGAAAAGCCTGTAACAAATACAAAGGGCAGAATAACAATGCAAAGCAATGGTTTTTCAAAGGGAAACAAAATAGAAGTGAAAGTGGGCACACTATAGAAGAAACTGTCCTCAGTGATGCATTTTTTCATGCGCAGGGTAGAGCAGAAGGATTTCAAACCAACAGATTGAACATCCAAGCGTGAACAGAGTTGAGCAGAACAAGTGGACAGTGCCATTACATGCAGATGGAACTGATATTCCTTTCAAACTGGACACAGGGGCAAAAGCCAATTTGATCTATGAGAATGACATCAAGGCAATGAAGATAAAGCCACACATCCATGCAAATCCCGAAATGCTCAAGGCCTACAATGGACAGCACATTGACATGAAAGGCACATGTACACTCAAAGTTAAAGTTAAAGATAAAGAGCACCACCATGACTATTTGCAGTAGTCCCAGATGGACAGGAATCACTGATTGGTAACAAAGCATATTAAAACTTAGGCCTAGTCAAGAGGGTGTACTACATTAACAGCACCAATGCACAGAACAGCGTAGAAGAAATACTGGATCAATTTCCAGACATCTTCAAGGGGTTTGGGGTTCTACCATTCACCTATAAGATACAGTTAAAGGAGGACACACAGCAGTAGTGCATGGCCCGAGGTGGTTCCAGCACCACTAAAAGAAAATCTCAAGCAGGAACTTGACTGAGTGATGGCACTAGGGGTCATAAAGAAAGTGGAGGAGCCCACAAAATGGGTGAATTCAATGGTGTTTGTCAGAAAGAAGAACGGTGACTGACGCGTGTGCATGCACCTAAGTCGTGAATGGCAAAATAAAGAGGGAATATTATCAGATTCTAACCAGGGATGAAATTACAAGTGAGACGGCCAGTGCAAAGTTTTTCACCTATTTGGGTTTCTGGCAAATAGAACTGCATGAAGATAGCACAAAATACTGTACATTCAATACATGTTTGGCCGGTACTGCTGTATGAGGATGCCTTTTGGATTTTCCTCGGCTCCGGAGTATTCCACAGGACAATGGACCACATTGTAGAAGGGATAAATGGGGTACGTGTGTACATGGATGACAAGATCCTATGGGGATCCACACAGGATGCTGCAATGGCTCCAGAAGTATAGATTAAAGTTAAGCAGAGCAAAATGCCAGTGTGGGGTAAGGGAGATAAGCTGTTGGAGGCAGGCGTGGAGTCAGACAAGAGCAAATTAAAGGAATTTTAGGGACTCACTGACAAAAGGAATATATTGAGAGTGCTGGGAATAATCAATTTCATTGGTAAATTCATTCCAAACCCATCTTCCAAAACAATGTACCTTAAAAAATTGTTACATGAGAAATGTGGATTGAAGTGGACAGGTAACCACAAGGAAGAATGGGGACTGAAGACTATTCTAACTACAGAACTGGTGCTTTTGACATTCTTTGACCCATCCAGAAGGACAGAAATATCTGTACACATTTCAAAAGATGGAATAGGTGCTGCACTACTTCAGGCTGTGGGAGAAGATCGGAGGCCAGTTGATTACGCATCAAGGACGATGACCACATCTGAATGTCGATATGCTCAGATTGAGAAAGAGTGTCCAGGTCTGGTCTATGGTCTCGAGAAATTCCAACATTCATGGCAGACAGACCATAAGCCATTAATAGCCATAATCAAGCAAAATCTCAGTGAGATATCATCATGAATCCTGATTGATGATGAAGCTACCACGTTATTACTTTGAATTGGTATACACACCAGGGAAACTCATTGTTCTAGCTGATGTTTTATCCAGGATGATGCAGAGTGAAGCACACAATGAGAGTTCCACAGAAACAGTTATGAATCTCCATGTGAACCTGATCACTGAATCTCTTTCCCACATCTGACATGAAATCCAAGCAGATCACAGCTGAAACAGTAAAGGACACAGTTCTACTGAAGGTCATCAATAATCTGAATGAAGGATGGCCTAGAGGTGAATGTCAGCCATGCTACAACATCAGAGCAGAACTGACAAGATAAGCTGAAAAGGGTGCATGAGGGACACCTAGGAATGGAAAAATGCAAGAGGAGAACCAAGGATAAATGTTGATATTTGACAGAATGGTGTCAAGCTGTGAGACCTGTCTGAAAACTCACGTAAAGCAGCCGAAGGCTAACTTACCAGAGGAGCCTTGGCAGAAAGTTGGGACTGATCTGTTCTACCTGGATGGAAAGAATTACTTGCTAGTTATTGTCTATCTATTGAACTATCCTGAGATTGCACTGCTTCCCAACCTTTCTGCTGCCTCTGTGATCAGGTGTATGAAAATGATCTTTGCAAGACATGGAATTCCTCAAATCATCTACAGTGACAATGGACCATGGTACAGTTGTAGTGAATTCCAGAACTTTGCAGAAGAGTATGATTTTTGACATGTGACTTCAAGTCCCTCTGCATCCCCAGTCAAATGGTAAAGCAGAGAAAGGAATTCACATAATGAAACAGCTGCTCAAGAAAGCAAAAGGTAGAGGTTCAGATCCATATCTAGCTCTACTGGTTTACAGATCTTTGCCACTTGAACATGGCATGTCACCCGCTGAGCTCCTGATGGGACATAAGCGACGCCCCACACCTCCCTACTCTGCAGACCCAAACAAGAACAGAGATGTCAAATAAAAACAAAAGCATCTGCAAAGGAGACAAAAATGCAAACTATGACAAGATCTGCACGAAACTTAGGGCCATTGGCAGAACACGATACAGTGAGACAGAGATTCCAACACTTGGGACAAGAAGGCCACTGTTCTGGAGGAAGTAAATCCAAGATCTTACACTGTCAGAACAGAGGAGGGTCAAGACTGGGGAGGAATCAAAAGAGCCTGCTGAAAACACAAGTGATGCTGCAAGAACAGACAAATGCAGAAGATCTAGCCCACATAGCAACAAAGAAAACACCACTAGTGCCAGACGGTAGTGGACCAGTGGAGCCGACACAGGCACCTGTGTTGAGAAGATCCACACGTGTTATCAAAGCACCCGACAGGCTGAATCTCGAAAAGAAAAAGAACCGCACACATAAAAAAGTTTGTGTTGTTGATGTTTGTGTTTAACTTTAAAATGAAATGAATACTGTATTACCATGTAATTTTGCTAGATTTAACATCTTAAGGAAAGGGGATGTGGTGATTGGGAGTTAGTGATCGTTTTGAAAACTAGAGGGCATTGGAGATGAATGTTCTACTTCGGGTTAGATGCTAAATAGATGTTCCATGAGGTCATGAGTTGTTAATTAAATATACTCAATACAAAAGAACCCAAGTTTCTTTATTACAAATAAAAGAAACATGACAGGTCCCTCAGCTGCTGCGCCCTTTGCTGATCTGCAGTTGCGGTCATCTTCCCTGTATGGTCGTCTCCTCTGTTTCTCCTTCTCAACAGGAGTGGGGAGGTGGGGTGTTCTGAGTTTGGGCTCAGAAAGGTCAGACTCGGGGTCGGAGGAGACAGTGAGTCAGTGCCTGGTGTCGGGTGAGAGGAGGAGGAGCCAAGAGACAGCATCAGAGGGTGAGTAGAATAAATAGCTGGACTTACTAATTTGGCTGGTCCAATCTATATGTAAATTCGAGATGGGAGTCGAAGGAGGAGAAGCTCGGGGAGAGTGACGTGGAGGTAAGCAGTTAAATACAAGGGCTTACTGGGGCTTGGGCCTACTCAAATCAGGCTGGGAGTCTGAGGAGGCAGTAGCTGGAATTTGAGCTGTGAGTCAGAGGAGTAGGAGCTTGGAGAGAGTGACTGGGTTAATTGGTCAAAGTTAATTGGTCAAGGTTAATTGGTCAAGGGGCCAGTAAAAGGAGTAAAAGGGGAGGGAGCGGCCAGCGAGGAGCAGCGCACTGAGTGAGTGGGGCACTGAAGGAGTGGGACTTCCAGCCTTTGGCTCAACAGGCTTAGGCAAAAGCAGGCGAGGAGAAGGGTAAGTGGCATTATTTTAGCTCAGTCATGCCTATGAGGTTAGTGCTTTGTACTGGATGTCAGATGTGGGAACCATGGGTGAGTCCCACCCTCCCAAATAGCCACATCTGCGTCAGATGCAGTTCCTTAAGGACCGAGTTGGGGAACTGGAGCTGCAACTTGAGGACCTATGGCTGGTAAGGGAGAGTGAGGAGTTGATAGATTCAACTTTCAGGGACATAGTTACCCCAAGACCAGATGTGTCAGGTAAGTGGGTAACTGTCAGGGGAGGGAAGAAAAATACCAGGAAAATGGAGAGCACACCTGTGAATATCCCTCTCAGTAACAGGTATATTTTGTTGGATGCTGTTGAGGGAGATGACCTGACAGAAGCTGGCAGCAGTGACCAGGTCACTGGCACTGAGCCTGGCATGGTGGACCAAAAGGTAAAGAGGAATGCAATGGTCATTGGGGACTCCATTGTCAGAAATACAGACAGAAGATTCTGTGAGCCAGATAGGTATGCCCGCATGGTGTGCTGCCTCCCTGGTGCAAGGGTGTGGGATATCTCAAATCGGGTCCAGGGTATTCTAAAAGGGGAAGGCAAACAGCCTGATGTCTTGGTACATGTGGGTACCAATGACATAGATAAAAAGAAGGAGGAAGTACTGAAAAAGGATTACAGAGAGCTAGGACAGAAACTAAGAAATAGGACAGCCAGGGTGGTGATCTCTGGTTTGCTACCTGTGCCAAGTGCAACTGAGGACAAAAATGGAAGGTTAAGAAAAATGAATGTGTGGCTGAGGGGCTGGTGTAAAGGACAGGGTTTTGGCTTCTTGGATCATTGGGATCTCTTTTGGGGAAGGCATGACCTCTACAAGAAGGATGGGTTACACCTAAACCCAAAAGGGGTCAATATATTGGCAGCTAGGTTTGGTACAGCCGTTGGGTGCGGTTTAAACTAATTTGGCAGGGGGGTGGGAACCTGTATGATAGGGCAAAGGACAAAAAAGATAAAACAGGAAAAGTTAAGTTAGGCAGCGAAAGTAAAAAATCAGAAAGAGCAAGGAGGGTGAAAAAAGCAAATCTGAAGGCTTTATATCTTAATGCAAGAAGCATTCAGAACAAGGTAGATGAATTAGCTGTGGAAATTGAGATAAACAAATATGATTTGATTGGGATTACAGAAACATGGTTTCAAGGTGGGCAAGCCTGGGAACTTAACAGCCTGGGGTATATGATATTTAGGAGGGATCGGCAAGAAAGAAAAGGGGGTGGGGTAGTACTGATGGTGAGAGAAGGGACCGACACGATTGACAGAAAGGATATCAACTCGGAAGATGCGGAATCTATATGGGTAGAACTGAGGAATAGCAAGGGGCGGAAAACGTTATTGGGGGTGGTATATAGGCCTCCAAATAGTAGTGTAGAGGTGAGGGAAGGCATTAAAAGAGAGATTAGAAAAGTGTGCAATAAGGGAACAGCTGTCATCATGGGAGACTTTAATTTGCATATAGATTGGACTAGCCAAATTAATAAAAATACTGAGGAGGAGGAATTCCTTGAATGTTTACGGGACGGTTATCTAGACCAACATGTCGAGGAACCAACTCGGGAGCAGGCCATTTTAGATTGGGTATTATGCAATGATAAGGGGCTAATCAACAATCTTGTTGTACGAGGCCCTTTGGGTAGGAGCGATCACAATATGATCGAATTCTCACTCGACATGGAGAGTGATGAAATTAAAACTGAGACTAAGGTCCTGAATTTAAATAAAGGGAATTATGATGGTATGAGACGGGAGTTGAGTAAGATTGATTGGGTGGTGTTTATGGGGGAGTTGACTGTGGATAGACAATGGAAAGCATTCACAGATCTAATGGAGAAATTGCAAAAATCGTTTATACCGGTTTGGCATAAAAATAAACCAAAAAAGGTGACTCAACCGTGGATAACAAGGGAAATTAGAGACAGCATTAGGTCCAAAGAGAGAGCATGTCAATTGGCCAAAAAAAGTACCACAACCGAAGACTGGGAGCAGTTCAAGATGCACCAAAGGAGGACAAAGGGATTAATCAAGAGAGCAAAAATAAATTACGAAAGTAAGCTTGCGGCAAATATAAAAACCGACTGCAAAAGCTTTTATAAATATGTCAAGAGGAAAAGATTGGTGAAATCCAGAGTAGGTCCTTTGCAGTCGGAATCAGGGGAATATATAATGGGGAATAAGGAAATGGCACCAATTAAATTCTTACTTTAGTTCTGTTTTTACAAGAGAGGATACAAATAACCTCCCAAGGATGTAGGGAAACATAGAGACTAATGCAAGGGAGGAACTGAAAGAAATCAGTATCTCTAAGGACATGGTCTTGGGGAAATTGATGGGATTGAAGGCAGATAAATCCCAAGGGCCTGATAATCTACATCCTAGGGTACTTAAGGAAGTGACCATTCAGATAGCAGATGCTTTAAGAATTATTTTCCAGAACTCGATAGACTCAGGATTAGTACCCATGGATTGGAGGGTAGCTAATGTTACCCCACTATTTAAAAAGGGGGGTAGAGAAAAAGTGGGGAATTATAGGCCGGTGAGCCTTACATCAGTAGTGGGCAAAATGATGGAATCCATTATTAAGGATGTAATAGCGGAGCATATGACTAGCAGAGAAGGGATTGGATGGAGTCAACATGGATTTACAAAAGGTAAATCGTGCTTGACAAATCTATTGGAATTCTTTGAGATGGTGACAGGTAAAATAGATGGGGGAGAGCCAGTGGATGTGGGGTACCTGGACTTCCAAAAGGCCTTCGATAAGATCCCACATAAACGACTGGCTTCCAAAATCAAGGCTCATGGGATTGGGGGCAATGTATTGATGTGGATTGAGAACTGGCTGGCAGGTAGAAGACAGAGAGTTGGGATAAATGGCTTGTTTTCTGAGTGGCAGGCAGTGACCAGTGGGGTGCCACAGGGATCTGTACTGGGACCCCAGCTGTTCACAATTTACATTAATGATCTGGATGAGGGGATTGGATGTAATATCTCCAAATTTGCAGATGACACTAAGCTAGGAGGGGTTGTGTGCACGGAAGAGGGGGTCAGGAAGCTCAAGTGTGATTTGGATAAATTGAGGGACTGGGCAGATACATGGCAAATGCACTACAATGTGGATAAATGTGAGGTTATCCACTTTGGTAATACAAACCGGAGGGCAGATTACTATTTGAATGGCAATAGATTAAGAGATGGGGAAGTGCAGAGAGACCTAGGGGTACTTGTACACCAGTCTCTGAAGGCGAGCATGCAGGTACAGCAGGCGGTTAAAAAGGCAAATGGTATGTTGGCCTTCATATCAAGTGGGTTTGAGTATAGGAACAAGGATACCTTACTGCAGCTGTACAGGGCCTTGGTGAGACCCCACCTGGAGTATTGTGTGCAGTTTTGGTCACCTTATCTAAGGAAGGATGTTCTTGCAATGGATGGAGTGCAGAGGCGATTCACCAGGATGATACCTGGAATGGCAGGAATGACTTATGAGGAAAGATTGCGCAAATTGGAATTGTACTCGCTGGAGTTTGGAAGATTGAGAGGGAATCTCATAGAGACCTATAAAATTCTGGCAGGACTGAACAGAATGGATGCAGATGGGATGTTTCCAAGGATGGGAAAATCCAGAACCCGGAGCCATGATTTGAGGATAATAGGCAAACCATTTAGGACCGAGATGAGGAGGAATTTCTTTACCCAGAGGGTGGTGAATCTGTGGAATTCATTGCCACAGAGGGCAGTAGAGGCAGGTTCATTGAATACATTTAAGAGGGAATTAGATCTATTTCTTCAGTATAAGGGTATTAAAGGTTACGGAGAGAAGGCGGGGATGGGGTACTGAACTTTCAGATCAGCCATGATCTCGTTGAATGGTGGAGCAGGCTCGAAGGGTCGAATGACCTACTCCTGCTCCTATCTTCTATGTTTCTATATTTTACTCACTTCTGGTGCCCTGCTCCAGTCTGCAGCTTCCCCAGAGTCTGCAACCCTGCTGAGCACAGGCTCCGCCATCTTGGCCCCAGATGTCACAGCTGCAGGAATTTAAAATAAAACACCTTCGGCTCATTTAACAGGCCTTTTAAACCCCGTCATCATTAGGACTGGGTGGCTGAAACATTCGGAGCAGCACTGTGTCTCCACTCACCACTCTCCTGGGTCTGCACCAGTGGCAGCGCTGGTGTAACAGCAGCTGTTTTGTAGTGGGATAGAATGTGGTGAACAGGGAGGGTTTTTTGCAAAGAAAGATTTTGTTGCAATGCCTGAGATACCAACATTTTAAGTAACCTGCAGGAAGAAATTAATTTGGTTTGGAGCTAGAGAGTACAAAATCCATTGAATTCTCACCTTTGCATATAAAACTGTGTGGTACTGAATCAAATAGATGTATGATTCGAGGGATAAGGAATTAACTGATTATTCACAGATTAACTGCAAAGAATGGCAAGTATTTGAAAGGCACGCCTCATATTTTGAAAGGGCAAACTCTTGAAGAGAGAGTGTTATTTACTTCTGGATTAGGTTATCATTGTGTATCTCAGTTGTACTTTTATACCTCTTCTCTCAAGCATAGGATATTGTTAAATTTGAAAGTGGAAAGTGTGTGTATTATTGTGGTCAAACTTTAATCCAACCAATGGAGTGTCTGCACCTTCTTTAGTGATTGAAACTTTCCATTCTCTTTTATTTCTCAGAGTTTTCTTTGAATAGTTGGTAAGAGTAGTGTTACAAGAATATTTCTGTCCATATAATAATAGTGTCCAGGCATGTACCTTGGTCACACAAAGACTGTCTTCACATAGTGAGCTTTGCCATTGAGAATAAATTTTTCTGGGGTCTCAGCGACTTAACCTGTGAAAGAGCAAACGCCTTATGACCCTTTGGCTCATTCTGAAACAGAACAAAGCTGCTGCAGGCATCAGTGTATGCTCTCAAACTCTTAAAGCTTTTAGTTTAATTTAGACATACAGCACAGTAACAGTCCCTTCCGGCCATGAGCCCGTGACGCCCAATTAGCCTCCGTCTTGAAGTGTGGGAGGAAACCGGAGCACCCAGAGGAAACCCACGCAGTCACGGAGAGAATGTACAAACTCCGTCGGATTCGAACCCCAGTCACTGGCGCAATAATAGAGTTAGGCTAACCGCTACACTAACTGTGCTATCTGTGATAGTACAGATCTATCACCAATGTACATAGTGTATATAGTTACTGTATCTAGACTGTGCTTACAGCGATTGGCTGAGAGCTAAGCCACGCCTATTGTCTGGGCCTTAAAGGGTTGTGTCCCTAGCCAGGTCGGATCATTCCGGACTGGTCGGCCACCTGTGAAGAGCTCCTGTCTTTTGCTAATAAAAGCCTTGGTTTGGATCAACAAGTCTTTGGTTCTTTCGACGAGCTCTACACTACCCAAATGAAGCCACTGAGGACTTTTGCTTCCAGTCCTGAAAAAATCCCAGTCTGCCTCCAGAGAGCAGATATATTGATCATCGTGGGCGACTTCAAGGTATGATCTTTAAGGAAGGCATCTGAAAGTGTAAATCCAGTCAGAGTCCTCCTGATAAAATGCATGGACCATGGAAATGCTATTAAAAAAAACACCGAGACAGGGATAAGATGTCAAAGCAATAGCCCCAGTGCAAGGGCTGATATCTGACAGCTCCTCAATGATCTCACCATCTGAGCTAGGGACTGCAAGGATTGTTGACTGCTGCTCTGACCACTGCCTTATCCATTCCATAAGACCATTAGACTTAGCAGTAGAATTAGGCCATTCAGTCCATCGACTTTGTGCCACCATTCAAATCATGGCTGACATTTAGATCTCCAACTAGTTGACCGCAAAATTTCAGCATCAACTGAAGCTTCGGTGGTTGTAGATGAATGTTGAAGTTTCCTGAGAAATCAGGCTCTTCTCAACCTCAGACCACCTGCCAGCTCCCAGCGGACAGGAGGTCAAGGGGTCCACAGTTTATGGACTGCTCTGAAATATGCCACAATTGGCACCTGTGAAGGTGTGGTTATGTGAAGGGTCTTCTTGGCTTCTCTGTCAAGAAGAATCAGGATTGTTTTGATCAGAATGACCAGGAAATCAAGGAGAGAATTAACTGCAAAAAAAATCAGACATTCTTGGAAGCTTCCTATTTCCTCAATTAGCTCCCGGGCATCTGAAGGCCAAAGAAGAGTGACAAGCCTGATGGTGGGTTGAGGGAACTCAAACATGACAGAAACTCACTGACAGCCTTAATTTGCATGAGTTCTTCATGCTGTAAAAGCCCTCTAGTTTGCTGTAAAAGCCAAATACATAAAGGGTCGGTAGGCTAATTGGATGCATTTAGGTGTGCAGGTTCATGAGCCGGAGGGCCTGTTATTTTTCTGCATCTCTAAATTAAATTAAAGAACACAGAGCATTACAGCACAGAACAGGCCCTTTGGCCCACGACATTGTGTCAACCTATGTAAACCTACTCCTTAACAATCTAATCCTTCCCTATCTCACACCCATAACCCTCTATATTTCTTACATCCATGTGCCTATCCAAGAGCCTATCCAAGTGTTCCAGCCTCCACCACCGTCTGGCAATGCATTCCAGATACTTACCACTCCCCTATGATTTTTAGACTGCAGGCACAATCCAGGAATTTTGCCGCCACATGGGCCAGTCTAAAAAGGAATGTGCAGGAATTTTGAGTCAATTCCTGTACCGTGATTTATCCTGCAGGACTCCTACATCTTTTTGGAGGAAGCCTGCTGAGTAAATCGCACTGTAAAAATTCATTGGCGGTCATCCACTCGACTGCACGTCCAACCCCCCCGGGACTATTGCACTCAGGTACTTGCAGTCTAAAAAGGTGAATGACTACATGGGCATTAATTATGTTAATTTTTTTCAGCTATTTTCTCGACATTAATAGTAAAAAGCTGACCTCTGACATCTCCCCTAAACCTTTCTCCACTCACCTTAAACAGACATCTGGTATTTGTTATGGTTGCCCCAGGAAAAAAGGGATGCTGGCCCTATCCCCGCTCCTCATAATCTTACATACCTCTGTTAAGTCTCCTCTCATATTTTGTTTTCCCAGGGGCTCCAGTTTCCTCCCAACCTCCAAAAATGGACAGGGTTGGTAGGTTAATTGGGTGTAATTGGGCAACACAGGTTTCATGGGCCGGAAGGGCCTGTTACCATGCTACATCGTTAAAATTTTTAAAAATAATACAGTCACTGTGATTGCTTTTGATAATGTGCCATATGTAGGCACATCAGCAATATGGAACAATTGTTGTGAAGGCAATACCTTTTCAGAGTGAATTCATCCCTAAGTGAATGAGTAATTCCGAGCAAGTTTGATCTCTTACCTTTGTTTGGTAATGGCAGTTATGAGGAATTCGGTTCACGTAGAAATGTAATTCAAACATTTTTAACATTATCAAGCCTACATAAGAAATAGGAGCAGGAGTCGGCCCAATGAGCCTGCTCTGCCATTCAATGTGATCACAGCTGATCTGATGACAGGCTCATCTCCACCCACCAGTCTTTTCCCCATGTCCGTTAATTCCCCTACTATGTAGAAATCTGTCCAACCTTGTCTTAAATATATTTACTGAAGTGGTCTCTACTGCTTCAATGGCTGCAAGTTCCATCACCCTCTGGGAAAATTCACCCTTTGGTCTCTTCTTTCTTTCTCAACCTTTTTATTAACATTTCATAATATACGCAGCATTAGGAGAATAGAAATAACACAATTAAAATGGTCTGTCCAAGCCTACATAGTACAAGTATCATAAATAAATTCTAAAGAGTGAAAATGTGGTCTATTAGAAATAATTCTCCTAACAAAGAAAATGGAGATAAAGAAATAATTAAAATATTGCATATATAAAACCCCAACTAATCTACTTAAAAAAAAACAACTGAGTAGATTTGTACTTCTCTGTATTTTGGAGAGTGTCCCTTTGTTTTCTCTCAAACTGACCTCATCAGGCCCGTCAGTCGAAATGCTGGAATTGCTCCACCGATCAGGCAGCATCTGTGGAAAGTGAAACCAGCTCAAGGTTTGAATCAGGGACCCTTCCTCAGTTCGGGAGAGAAAAGTTTTCTCAGTCCCCACTGAGATCAGTGAAGGCGGATCAGGCGACAAGGAGCATGAATACTGGTCCAATTCCTCCTTCCCCTTTTCTGACCCGAATCATCATCTACAAAAGCTGCTTGACCTGGTGAGTGTTTGCAGCACTTCCTGTTTTTATTTCAGATATCCAGCGTCTGTGTTTTTTTTAAATTCTTCAGTTTCAGCTGAAAGTCATGGACTGGGTGTGAGCACTGCTGTGCGAATAATTCTGGGGCAAAGTCCACAGACTTTACAGCAAGATTGAATTAGCTTAAATGTACACACCAGTTCTCAGTATCTTCGCTGGCTCCACGTGTCTGACTGTCCCCAAAGGGGCCAGCTTGAGTCTTAATTGATAGCTGGCAGGTGGGGCCAGCATCCCAGGTTGCCTACCTGCAGTAGGCTGGTAGGAGTGCAGCCAGTGTAGTGGTTGTATCACCACACTGGGTAAATTCCTGGAAAGAGTTATTATAATGCTACTACATCGCCAGTGACCCGCCCGGGTTTGAATCTGGAGCTGCCTACATCGGTTTCCTGCGGGAGCTCCGGCTTCCTCCAAAGCTTCACAGCATCTGGTAGAGAGGGGGGTTAATTAGAATATTTGAGTGGCACAGGCTCAGGGGCTGGAAGGGCCAATTATTATGCAGCATGTTGAAATTCAAATTTAAAAGGAAAACCTGCAGGTGCTGGAGTCAAGTGCAACCCACCAAAGTGCCGGAGAAAGCCAGCAGGTCACGCAGCGTCCACACGAAGTAAAGGGCAACCAACATTTCAGGCCTGACGAAGGGCTCAGACCCAAAATTTTTGCATAGAAAAAACATAGAAACATAGAAGAGAGGAGCAGGAGTAGGTCATTCGACCCTTCGAGCCTGCTCCACCATTCAACGAGATCATGGCTGATCTTAAAGTTCAGTACCCCGTCCCCGCCTTCTCTCCGTAACCTTTAATACCCTTATACTGAAGAAATAGATCTAATTCCCTTTTAAATAGATTTAATGAACCTGCCTCTACTGCCCTCTGTGGCAATGAATTCCACAGATTCACCACCCTCTGGGTCAAGAAATTCCTCCTCATCTCGGTCCTAAACTCTTGGAAAGGAGAGTTTATTGCATGAATGAGAACGTATAGCTGGATGCGACCTTGAGCAAGTTTAGTGAGGGGCCAGCGGTGCCATCTAAGTGCGGAACAGGAAAACAGTGGACGGACTAAGTAAATGACAGCCCCAGGCAAACCGTAGATCCATTGAGAGCCAGATGCTCAGGGAACGTGCAAGTTAACTTGTACTGCAAATATATAATTTCGACAGCAATTTATATATGTTTCTTTCTGAGACATTCCAGAAAATTTCAGGAAAACATTGACATTAACTGATTGTATGAATGTAAACAGAGCTGTTATATATGAATAACTGGAATGTGTAATGTCTACATATTAGTTAAAGGGATTTTGAACAGTGTTTAGTTTGGCAACTGCTCTGCTTACGTGTGAATATGTGTGATTTATCTGCAGGCCCGGAACTGGTCTGAATTTTTATGGGCAGGGATTGAAATGAACTATTCTAGAATGACAATTTATTTCCAGAAGACACTGTGTTAAACTTTCATTTAAAAAAATATTTTATTTAAAATTTAAAATCACATAACATAATATTAATGACTACATATTGATACAAGCATAATATGATTAGTAATTTATATATAAAAACACCTAACCTCCCCAACCACCCCACTAATAGCCTCCCTCCTCCCTTCCCCAACTACAAAAGAAAGAAAAAAGGAGATCATCATCTACTCCAATCGTATTTAAACTTTTTGGCTGCAGCAGTGGTTGGATCCATCGAGAGGTCAAATTTTAACACCAATAATTTTCAGATAAGGGCTTCAAACTTTAATGAAGAAAAAATATTTGTCTCTTAAATTGTATGTAATCTTTTCTAAAGGAATACAAGCTCTCATTTCAATATGCCATCTTTTCATACTTAAAGCCATATCAGATTTCTATGTAATAGCCAAACATTTTTTTGAAACAACCAGAGCCAAATGCAAAAATTTGATTTGATATCTAGTCAATCTCAATCTTAGAGCTATCGACTTAATATCTCCTAGTAAAAACAACAATGGATCAATGGATCACTTTTAATAACTGTTCTAAAAATGATTTAATTTGTAACCAAAAACTTTTAACCTTAGGACAAGACCAAGTCGAATGAAGAAATGTACCTATTTCTTGACCACATCTAAAACATAAATCTGAAGAACTAAGTTGGAAGTTTTTCATCTTCTGCGGAGTTAAATACAAATGATGTAAAAAATTATACTGCACCATCCTATAGCGTACATTTATTACTTTAGTCCTACCATCTCTCCATAAATTTCTCCAAACATTTTCATCAATATTTCTATCTAAACCCACCTCCCATTTCATTCTTGATTGATGAATATCTGGTTTAGGCATTTTATTTTGTAATAATTCATGCATCTCAGAAATAAATTTTTTGGAATCATCTTTAGTAAGTAATAATTTCAAATAAGCTTGTCGAGGTAGTTTTAAACTATAACCCAGTTTCTTTGATAATTTTTAAAAACCTGATAATAACAAAAAAAGGAATACAAAGCGATTTGAAACGTCTTTCATATGACTAAAAGACAATAATTTCCCTGCTTCAAAGCAATTATTAGCTTTTTAAATTCCCATTTGGTTCCAAACTTTCAAAAATTTATTATCTACAACAGTAAAAGGAAAAGTTTATTCTGATATAAAGGTGTTCTTTCATTCATGATGAACTGGACAATGTTTATTGCTCAATGAGCCCAGGCAGGAAGACAGAAGATCTGGTCATTATCCCTTTCCCATTCATGGAATCTTACTGTGTGCATGGCTGTTTTGGTTCATGCAATACAACAGATTTTTTTTCTAACATTCAGTTACGTATGTCCCTTTTATAGTGAGAAAAAGCGATTGTAAAGACAGAGATTCTCTTCACTTACCTTCATAAAAGGTCCAAAGGAGCTGGTTGTACTCACTCCATCTTCCATCTGCCCTGGGGGGAGGTTAGACTCAGAGGTGGAGCAAAGTCTCTCCATCTTCCCTGTGAAAGGAGTGCTGCTGAATGCGGCTCCAAAGGGGAGGGTTGATGATATCGTGATGGAGCCAGTAGCGTGAATTAAAAAAAAATTCTATAGGGTTAATGGAGGTGATTAGATGAGCGCAGGAGTCTGAAGACTGCTTGCACCGATCTCCACTAATGCTCTTACCTGGTCTTCAGTAGCCATTTTCCAGTAAAGGCCCCCTTCCCTTCTCAGCACTTATGCTTGACGTCACGGTGGCGGGCAGCGCTTCTGCATCATTTTCCCCGCCTCTTTCAGATCTGGAAGCTGGCTCCCATCTGCAAAAAGTGATCCCCATTATAGGTTGTCACCATAAAATGGAAATTCACCCTTTTTTTTTTAACTTGAGCCAGCTATAATGTGGGGTTTCACCATAAAAAGGGCTATAGTTACCACCATTTGGAGCCCCAAACAGTTCTTGCAAGTGAAACAACACTTCTCTTGTGAATCTGCAGGGGTCATCTAAAGTATCTGATGCTCCCGTTGTGGTCTCCTCTACACCTGAGAAACCAGACGCAGATTGGGAGATCGCTTCATTGAGCACCTCGGCTTCGACCACTGCAAATAGTCGAGATCTCCTAGTGGCCACCCATTTCAATTCCCTGCTCCATTCCCTTGCCGATGTGTCTGTCCATGGTCTCATGCAGTGCCCGACTGGGGCTGACCGCAAATTGGAAGACCAACACCTTATATTCCGTCTGGGCACCTTCCCACCAGATGGTATTAACATCAACTTCTCCAGATTTTGTTATCCACACCTCTCCCCCCACCAATCTTTCCCCATGTCTCCTTTCCTTTAGCTCTAGGCCATTTCATGTCTGGGTTCCGCCTGGAGGCCGGCTGCAAGAGTGGATCAAAAACTAAAAACTTACCTTTTAGACAGCAGCCCTAAAAGGCTGCTCCAGCATCCCATTCATATCGAGAAGTGCCTCGTAGTGCACTCTGGAGCTGATGAAGCTGGGGCGACTGGTGCCGTGGCACTTCCTGTCATAAATATGCGGTAGAGTAATGGCTGTCTTCCCTACCCATAATTCCCTAAACAGCTGGAACTGCTCTGTTGTTCCCAAAACAATTCTAGCTGCTTGGGGGATTATGGGTAGGGAAGGCAGCCATTGCTCTGCTACATTTTGAGCCAAAGAGAGAGGCCCCAAAGGCTGAAGCAGCCCGGTGAGGCTGTCACAGCTCACATCGGCCGCCCCTGCTCTGATGGCTCCCACCAACTCCAACGGCTCCTGCTGCTCCATCAGCTCCCGCCGGCTCCCACTGCCCTGATGGTCCCTGCTGCCCTGACAGCTCACGCTGCCCCGATGACTCCCTTCAGTTCCCACTGCCCTGATGGCTCCCGCTGGCCCCCGCTGCCCTGATGGCTCCTGCTGCCCTGACAGCTCACGCTGCCCCGATGTCTCCCTTCCGTCCCCACTGCCCTGATGGCTCCTGCCCGCCACCCCTTCCTTGAGGGGGTCATGGAGGGAGAGGGTTGAGTGGGGAGATAGGTCGCGGGCTGACGACATCATCAGCCCACCCTTAACCAGCTGCTTGCAGCGGCTGTACATTCAGGTCAGGTGGTGGAGCGCAGCGCTCCGCCAATTATCTTTCCACGAGAAGGGTTGGAATCGGCGCCTCGGAGCTGGTCATAGTGTATTTGGAAAGGTACATCTCTAGCCCTAAGGACGGAGAACCTCTGCCTTTACAGATGCTTGAAAGTGCCTTCTGTTCCTCTTCCCTTTTCCCTCTGCCTCCTTTATCCCAGTTCTGGATTTACAGATCCAACACCACCCCCCCCCCCCCCCCCAATCATTTCTCACCTTTCCTTTCTCCTGCCCTTTTCTCCATATCCAATTAACACCTTTTGTCTGTTGGTCTTTACTCCTTTGCCTGCCCTTTCTTTTAATTCTTTTAATTCAGACATCTGTACTTTCGATGGACACTGAGATTTGCTGAGTTCTTCCAGCATTTCTGTGTTTTTATTGCAATCGCAGCATCTGTTTCACTCCACAGAGACATAGTTTTACAGTGCCAAAATAGGCCCTTTGGGTAAACCTGTCCATGTGGACCAACATAAATTAATCCCATTTGATTGCATTTGTCTCATATTCCTCCAAATGTTTCTGTGGTGAAACCACTACTGTGTGTGCAAATGTCATGACCTTTTATGTTTGACCCTGCTCTCACTGGCCGGCTCATGACTCCTCCCCTTTCTCCTCCATAAAGGCCGTCATGCCACAACCCTGCCCCCAGTTCGAGACTGCGTTAGTGGGAACCAGCAACGTGCGGAATGCTGTCCATCGCGAGCGAATAAAAACCTTCAGTTTACGATAACTTCAGTCTTTGTGTAATTGATGGTGCATCAATTTTATTAGCAAGATTTTGTTTCCCTTGGAACATGGACAAATCCTTGAAGTTGGATCACTTAGAAATCGACCCAAGAGAACCCGAAGCAGCCGACAAATTTGCACTCTGGCACCGCTGTTTCAAAAAGTTCTTCATAGCCTCTGCAGCTGTTTTCCAGGGTGATGAAGACAAGCTCCATCTGCTATTTTCATACATCATGCAATGAGTCTACTGAGTGGTCTGGGACTGCCGGATGCCATGGACATTCTGAAAGACCATACAAAGTACAGGTGAATGAAGTCTATGCCTGGCATATACTCCACTCACACAGGCAGTGACCCGGGGAAACCTTCAATTACTTTGTCAGGGCCCTGCAGAAGCTTGCAAGTGATTACAACTGCCAGGCTGTGAATGCTGAACAGCACACCCAGCTGCTGCTCCGAGATGCCTGCGTAACAAGCGTCCGCTCCGATTGCATGAGGGCAAAGGCTACTTGAATAGAAACAACTGAGCCTCCCTCAAACCATCGAACTGGTGAACACTCTGGGGGTGGCCATCCACAACGCTGTATCGTTCTCCAGAAAATATGCGTCCGTCTCGTGGAGAACACGGGTGCCACCATTTTGGGAGGCGGGATTGCAAGCCCCCTCCCGTCCAGAGCTGATATCTATTGCCATTAGCGACCATCTACTTCTGCGGGTAGAGCAAGCATCTGAGGAAACGCTGCCCTGCCAGGGTGTGGTGAATGTCTGCCAAGCTGCCTGTCCCCCCTCTGGCGAGCCTTGCTGTACTAACATTGGCTGTGCATTATCTCTACTGTTAAGCATATAACTGTTTATGCACCTATTGTCTTTCATTATTGTACCATGAGTTTCTGCAAATAAAAGCCATGATTATTGTTTGACCACATCGTCTTTGTCTACGTCATCAACTGGGACTTCAATTTTATTAGCAGAAATGGATGCAGGACTCAAGCCAGAGCGGCTGATAATCGACCAGATGGCCCCGAGGGCCAGAGAAATTTTCAACTACTGAGTTGCTTGTTTCGATTACTACATGGCTCGAAGCAACGTGGTCGATGAGGCGATACAGTGGGGCCACCTGAACTCTCTGCTGGGTGAGGTCCCTTTTGCCGTAACACAAGGAGCTACCACTCTGGCTATAGCCCGGGAACGTCTGACTGGTTACTATGCAGCGCCACGGAATGTGGTGCTTGCTCGACACCAGTTGCTGACTAGATGCCAGAAACCCAAGGAAAGTGATGCTGCCTTTACACTGGCTCTCGACTCGCTGGCAAACGAATGTGATGTCAGGGCAGTCAATGTGCAACAACACCGCAAGGCCTTGAAGCTGGATGCTTTTGTCAACGGGATTGACTCCAATTACATCCGACAGAAGCTGCTGGAGACGGAGCCCTTAACCTATGACCGGGCAGTCACTCTAGCCAAAACACTGAGAAGTGCCATACGGTTCAATGAAATGATAGAAACCGAAAAGGAAACATCCAGGATTTCTGGAACCCCGAAGGAAAGAAAAGGGCAAACTCCTGAAAAATCCTACTTCTGTGATAAGAGCTGGCACCCCAGACAGAAGTGCCCGGCTCGATTTTCTACCTGCAGCTATTGTGGGAAACTCGGCCACTTCATTAAAGTGTGTAGGGCGAAAAGTACTCCCACTGATAAGAAGAAGAGAAGCACCAAGAAAATGCATCCTGGAGCTGCAGGAATGAAAGACAACTGTGAAAAGGGGAATCTTCAGACGAGCAGGCTGAATCGAGTTCAAGTGATGGCGAGGTGAGATCCCCTGTGATAGCTCAATTGACTCCAAAGCTTGGGGGATGTTATGGACTGGAACGGTCGACTATGAAGGGGGAGGTGAATGGTGAGACTCTTGATTATCTAATAGACTCAGGGAGTGCTGACAGCTACATCCACAAGTGAGTTGCCAGAGCCTTAAATTTGTGGAGATATCCAGCGAACCGAAAGATATTGATGGCTTGTAGTGAACTTACAAAAACTGTACGGGACAAGTGTAAAGTTACTTTAAATTTGCAGGGACATTGCCTGGGTTGATGTGTGGCTCTTTATTATGCTGGAGCTCTGTGCCCCTGTGCTACTGGGGTTAGATATTCAATCTAAGATGAACAGTGTAGTGTTAAATTTTGGTGGGCCACTACCCACACTTACCATCCCCGCGCTAGTTACTGTGGTCTGTCCACATTAAATATCAAAGCTCCCTCCCTTTTCAGTGATTTATGCCCTGAGTGTTGGCCGATTACCACTAAGAGCCATTCTTACAGCAAAGAGGATCATGAGTTTATCAAAGCGGAGACCCAGAGATTGCTTAAAGAGGGAGTAATTGAATCCAGTAAGAGTCCGTGGGGAGCCCAGGTGGTAGTTGTGAAAAATCACACTAAGAAACGACTGGCTATTGACTACAGCCAGACACTCAACCGTTACACTAACCTGGATGCCTATCCCCTGCCACGCATCAATGAAATGGTTAATCAGATAGCGCAATTCAAAGTGTACTCCACTATCGACCTCAAAGCAGCTTACCACCAAATCTCCATTAACAAAAAGGAATGATCCTATACAGCCTTTGAGGCTGATGGGGGGTTATACCAGTTTAAAAGGGCACCTTTTGGAGTCACTAATGGTGTGTCAGTGTTTCAGAAGGAAATGTATAAGATTATTAGGACGTATGAGTTACAGGGTACGTTTCCCTATCTGGATAATGTCACTATCTGTGGGAAAACACAGGCTGAGCACGACAACAACTTAAAGAAATTTTTAGCAACAGCTAAAGAACTCAACCTTACATTTAACGAGGGCAAATGTGTGTTCAACGCAACAGAGCTACCCATTCTGGGCTACATTATCTGTAAGGGTGAAATCCGCCCCGACTCAGAAAGAATGGCCCCCCTTAAAGTTACCACCCCCGGACTCAGCAAAAGCCCTTAAAGGTGTATGGGATTCTTTTCCTACTACTGCAAATGGGTTTGGGACTACGCCATGGAGGCATGATATCTGTTTGACACTAAATCTTTTCCTTTCTCTCTCCAATGGCCTTGAAGGCTTTCGAGAGAATTAAAGCTGATATTGCCAAAGCTGCACTCTCGTCCATTGACGAGGATGTCCCATTCCAAGTGAAAACTGATGCCTCAGATTGTATCTTGGCAGGAACCCTTAATCAAAAGGGCAGACCTGTGGCATTCTTCTCCCGCATGTTACGCGGACCTGAACTTAATCATCTGCCATTGAAAAAGAAGCCCAGGCTATTATTGAAGCTGTTCGCTACTGGAGACACTTTCTAGCTGGCAGAAAATTTACTCTTGTCACTGATCAGAAATCTGTAGCCTACATGTTCAGTACTAAACACAAAAGCAAAATCAAGAATGATAAGATGGCACGCTGGTGAATAGAACTCTCAACTTATAATTCTGAGATCCAGTACAGACCGGGCAGGTTAAACGATCCCTCTGACGCATTGTCACGATCTGCTGCTGGTGTTCAGCTGGAGGGGCTAAAAGAGATCCATAGCAGACTGTGCCACCCAGGAGTCACGAGATTCTTCCACTACATAAGGGCTAACAACCTTCCTTACTCTCTGGAAGAAGTCAGGAAACTGACTAAAAGGTGTCCTGTTTGTGCAGAATGCAAACCGCAATACTTCAAAGCTCCAGAGGCCACTCTCATCAAGGCAACCCGACCTTTTGAGAGGATTAGCTTAGATTTTAAAGGGCCGTTACCTTCCAACAACAAAATTGTATATTTCCTGTAATGCGCGTCGAAAGAACCAAAGACTTTTTGATCCAAACAAGTCCTACACTACAATCTGTACATATACACATTGGTGATAGAATCTGTACTATCACATTTCCTTACTGTAATTGACGAATATTCCAGGTTTCCCTTTGCGATACCCTCCCCTGACGTCTCGTCAGTGTCTGTCATTAAATCACTTGACAGAATTTTCAGCATTATTAGTTTTCCCAATTACATTCATACCGATAGAGGCTCAGCATTCATGAGCGCTGATCCGCGGCGAGCCCTGCTACGAAAAGGAATTGCCACCAGCCATACCACGAGCTACAACCCGCAGGGCAATGGGCAGGTCGAAAGCGCTACTGCTACAGTCTGGAAGACTGTTAATCTTGCTTTAAAAACACATGGTTACCCTGTTACCCGGTGGCAGGAGGTGCTGCCTGAGGCACGACATTCTATTCGGTCTTTATTGTGTATTGCAACAAATCAAACACCTCATGAACGTATGTTTGCCTTCCCTAGGAAATCAGGAACTGTGATGGACTGACCAGCCTGTTTATCTGAGCCTGGAACCGTGCTGCTGAAGAGCCACACTCGGGTGTGTAAAACAGACCCCCTAGTCCAACCAGTTCAGCTACTGCAGCTACCCTAGCTACGCACATATTAGATTCCCAGACGGGAGTACTGACACTGCACCCCTAAGAGATCTGGCCTTGCCTGGTTCGCCCCTTCCACGCACCCCTACTCAGAGTGAGCCTGAGAGATTGGACTCACTCCCCCAGACTGTGACCCCTATTAAGCTTTCAGATGGCCATGCTGAGGCTCACTGCCTCACGCTGGCGATCTGGAGCAGGTCTAGAAGTTATTCCTTCCCACACTACTGACCCAGGACCTGTACCAGTTCCCAAGGTTGCAAAGGAGCCACCTGTTTTGAGACAAAGCACCAGAATTCGTAAACAACCTGATAGGCTGACATATTCATAAAACATCTCATTATATTTCAATTGCTTGCAAGATACTGGCGTATTTTGGCTGTTAGAGTATCTCAAGGTCAAACATGGTATCCATGTATTGCTTTATTCAGTCTTTCCTAGCAGCTGTCCTTTTGATTTTAACCCTTCTTCTGCCGGGGGCAGACTGTGGTGAATGTCTGCCAAGCTGCCTGTCTCCCCTCTGGCGAGCCTTGCTGTACTAACATTGGCTGTGCATTATCTCTACTGTTAAGGACACTCCCCTTGGGTATAACTGTATATGCACCTATTGTCTTTCATTATTGTACCATGAGTTTCTGTGAATAAAAGCCATGATTATTGTTTGACCACATTGTCTTTGTCTACTTCATCAACTGGCACTTCACAGGGATGCCGTCTCCTCCAACTGCAGGAAGAAGGGACACTTCGCAAAGATCTGAAAGTCTAAACAAATCCCCAAGCCCAGCAGTGCAGCATGGGAGCGGGGGCCACCATCTTTGATGCAGTCATTTCTGCCATCACTTCCGGGGACCTGGGATGGGCGCACAAGTGCACCACGGAGATCACTGACTGTGATGACATCACTTCCATCTTCTCCCTCTTCTCTTCCGGCAATTAACGATGGGGCCATGTGTGTGCCATGGGGGCCGCCATCTCGATCACCATTTTACTTGACCGCCGGCAGCTAAGAGAACTCCTCAGACGATGAGCTGACACTGGCATCGGTAACTCTGAATCAATGCAGACCGCAACTCTCCAGGGCCATGATGGACGTCCAGATAAACGGCCACCCACCGCTTGCCTATTTGACAGTGGGAGCACTGAGAGCTTCATTCACCCAAACTCTGTACAGCTCTACTCCCTTGGGGTGAAGCCCACTAAACACAGTGTCTCTCTAGTGTCCCAATCCCACTCTGCTAAAGTTCGTGGCAGTTGTACTGTGATATTGATTGTCCAGGGCACAGTCTAGCGTAACTTTAATTTCCTAGTACTGCTACAGCTCTGTGCACCCATCCCACTAGGATTAGACTTCCAGTGCAACTTAAAAAGCGTCACCATGGAGTACCCCACCTTCCCCTCATGGTCTGTAATGAGCAGTTTTTAAACCAGCTGCCCCTCCCTCACCACAGATCAGCAGCCCCAAACCCATGGGGCCAACTAACAGCCCCAAACCCATTCACCGCATCCAACATGCAGCCTCTCCATGCTCCAGATCACCCCCCCGCCCCTGTTCGCTAATCTCACTCCTGAGTCTAAGCCTGTTGCCATTAAAAGTTGGTGGTATAGTGCCGGGGACGGGGCATTTATTAAGTTAGAGGTGAGATGCTTCCTCACTGAGGGGATGATAGAGCAGAGTACGAGCCCCTGGAGAGCCCAGGTAGTGATGGTGAAGAGTGGGGAGAAACACGGATTAGTCATAGATTACTCCCAGACCATCAACAGGTTCACCCGGCTAGATGCATACGCCCTGCCCCACATAGCCAACATAGTTAATCAGATTACACATTACAGGGTGTTCTCGACCATAGATCTTAAGTCTGCTTATCACTAGCTCCCCATCTGCCCAAAGACCGCCAGTACACCACCTTTGAGGCAGATGGGCGGTGATTGGGTTCGGGGCTGTTAGTTGGCCCCCTGGGTTTGGGGCTGCTGATCTCTGGTGAGGGAGGGGCGGCTGGTTTAAAAACTGCTCGTTACAGACCATGAGGGGAAGGTGGGGCCTGTGGAACTCCATGGTGACGCTTTTTAAGTTGCACTGGAAGTCTAATCCTAGTGGATGGGTGCACAGAGCCGTAGCAGTACTAGGAAATTTCCTGAGAGTCCCTTTTGGGGTCACGAATGGGGTGCCAGTCTTTCAAGGGGAGATGGATCGGATGGTGGACGAACACAGGCTGCGGGCCACTTTCCCATTCCTTGACAATGTTACTATCTGCAGCTATGATCAGCAAGACTATGATAGGAACCTCCAAAAATTCCTCCACACTGCAAAACGTTTCAACCTCACATATAGCACAAGGAAGTGTGTCTTCAGCATGTGTCAACTGGCTATACTAGACTGCGTGGTGGAGACTGGAGTCATCAGCCCCAACCCTGACTGCATGCGCCCCCTGTTAGAACTTCCACTCCCCCACTGCCTCAAGACACTGAAAAGGTGTCTAAAGTTTTTCTCTTATTACGCTCAATGGGTTCCCAGCTATGTGGAGAAGGCCCGACCCCTCATCAGGGCCACCGCTTTCCCCCTGTCGGCAGAAGACCTCGAGGAATTTGACCATATCAAAGCCAACATTGCAAAGGCCATGATGCATGCAGTGGATGAGTCCATCTCATTCCAGGTGGAGAGTGAAGTATTGGATTTTGCCCTGGCCATCACACTTAACCAGGTGGGCAGGGCCGTGACATTCTTTTCGCACAACCTCCAGGGCCCTTAGATCCAGTGCTCCTTCATCGAGAAAGAGGCCCATGTATAGATTAAAACCCTGTGTTTTTGATTCTTAGTTAATTTTGTATCTGCCTCCTTTGGAAAAAAAGTATTGTTTGTAGTGTTACCTTAGTGAGTATGATGTAATATGTCATAATATCCATGCAGACTAAGAGCTTATATCTCATTCTTTGACGAACCATGAAGGCAACGTGAGCTCGAGATAATTTTCTTTGAATTCATCTTATTTCACCTTATTTCTTCATGTTTATTTCTTTGATGTTAAATATCATTATACTTTTAAATACAGCAAATGCTTTGTTTATTCATCGTTATGAAAATCTTAATGCAAAGTTACACAAAATGTTTATCTGTTTTATCAATGAATTAAAGTTACTTAAAGCTGCATTTACAAACTTTGGTTTATTGGATTAATAAGATAGTAATTCAGAATATCGTCCCCATGTTTCCTTGAAGATGACACAATTTGAAATTAGGAAACACTAGAACCTGGAAAGTGTTGTCTATATTTTGATTCAAAGAAAATTATAATTGTGAACTTTGTTTGGAAGAAAGGCTTGTAAAATTTATTTAAAAGAACTCAACTTGTTAAAAGTAAGAGACATTTTCACTGTAAAAACTGAATATTCCAGAAGCCTCTATGGCAGTGCCATACCACTTTAAGAATTCCCTATGCCATAAGTGTTTTGTGATTAATAAGGGATTGCTTAAGATGGTATGTGGGTGGAAAGAAAAAGTTTGAAAACCACTGTTTTAATCATTCCAAATTGATTGGTTATGTCCACAGTTTCATAACTCCAAAGGAAATGGACCAATGACAATTTTTCTCAAGCAAAATATTTCAGTAATAATTGAGTCCAGAGCAGTAATTCTCAACCTTCCCTTTCTACTCACATACCACCTTAAGCAATCACTTACTAATCACAGAACACTTATGGAATAGGGAATACTTAAAGTGGTATGTGAGTGGAAAGTAAAAGGTTGGGAACCACTGCTCTATGAGAGCACGTCTGTGAATTGTGCAGTTTAAAATTGAGTCAAAGTCTAGGAAGACACCTGTGACCTTGGAAAGATAAGATACAACTCTAGTTAGCAAAATCTAGCAAGAAGCCCAGAAAAATGTGTTCTTAAAAGTTATTATAAACACCTGATAAGAAACCTTGTGGGCAGAGCCACACAAAGACAATTCAGAGAAATTCTCTTAAAGGGACCAAGCAAGATACAAATTTGTTTACAGTTCCCAGGAACCAGGATAAGACAGGCTGTAGAGTGAAGAACCCAAGATGGATAAGAAGAGGTCTCGTCGGGCTAAAGAACTTGAGCAAACACCTTCTTTCAAAGAGGTGTTTGGTTGTGAGATGAGCCAGCAAGGCGAATTGACAAGGCTTGGCAGGAGGTTGGAGCCAGCCACCAAGAAAGAAGAGGACACAATCAAGGCACTGCAAGCCTCATTAGCTGACTTAAAGGTTAGTGGAACTGGAACAGATGAATGTATGTTGCTGGTGCTGTATCGAGCAAAATGCTGAAGATAGAGACTCAATCAGCAGTATTTGAAAGTTCAGATGTGACTCCTGATGATAGTATTTCCAAGGTTATGAGCGCAGGAAGACTTTCAAAGTTTTCAAAGGTATCTAGAGCAAGCACAGCTTTGCATGCTTCAAGCATATCAGCTATTGATGCTAAAATGCAAGAAGACTTGGCTACTGTCTGTGCACAATGTGAGTGGTTGGAGAAAAGCTGTGCTTTAGTGGATAAAGAAGCTGAAAATCAAGAAACAACAATTGGAGCAAGAAGAGCAGCTTAAAAGGTTACAAATGACTAGTGAATAACAAAATAGATTATTGAAGAGAGAGAAAGAAAAAACTTGAGTTTGAGGAACAACGTGCTATGAATATGGCCAAAGTAAAAACATTGGCTCAGGTTTCTGCAAGATCTGTCACTCAAAGTGAAACCCTCAAAGGGCTAGCACCTAACATTCCAGCAGATCAATGGGTACCGCAGCCACAGGAAATGAGTCTACTCAAGCAAGGAGCCACAGGTGGCGCTACTAGTGCTCGAATGACAATGACCAACCCTGTGGAAAGAGCTAGTGACATTCAATCTCTTCAGAGTGCACAATATATGAATCTTCCTGAAAGGAGAGTATTTCAAAAAGTTCAACCGGGTGACTTGATCATACTCAACCATTGATGTCTCTTCATGTTGCTGAAGAACCAAGCAACAAGACAAGGATCTCCACCAATGCCATCATTTACAACCTATGGCACCAGTTCAAGATCTGTATGCTCCATTCACAACAAGGCAACCAGTCACAAGCCATGGTGGACAAGTATGGCACCCGATCTATCCCCGCCTTGTGGAGCCCAAATGGTGACGCCGATTCCATGGAGATGAGGGGAACCCTATCCAAGGTGAACCCGTACAAGGCAGTGGGACCTGACAACATACCTAAATGGGGTCTGAAGGACTGTGCAGACCAACAGACAGAGGTCGTTACAGACATTTTCAAGACCTCACTGCAGTAATCCATCAACCCTGTAGGTTTCAAGACAGCCTCCATCATCCCAGTAACAAAGAGGGTGATGGTACCAGGCCTCAAAACTGACTTCCATCATTATGAAATGATTTGAGTGAGAGCGTCAGGATCACACGTGTGGCAGTGAGCCAATGAGAAGGTCAGAGGGGTTTAGCTGGGTGGTGAAGAATGCAATGTTGTGTCCAGTGGATAATAAAAAAGAAAGTCGACTTCATGATGTGCTGAAAGAAACAAGTGAGTGTATTCTTTATTTGTATGCAATAACTATTACAAGGGTATGTGACACTTGAGAAGGAGAGGAAATAAGGGTGTGACAGAGTATATAGATATGTTTTTGGGAAGGGTATGTTGGAGTAAGTCACATACAAACACTTTAAAACAGATCTTATTTAAAATACTGGAGCTCTGCTCATGCTAAACACTTCCTTTGGAAGAGCTTTGGAGAGTGCCCAAGAGACTTCACTAATGGATTGTTGTTTACAAAAAGGCAACAGATGAAAGGGTTTGTCGGAGCTGCCTTCTGTCTGGAGGGTAACTTGCTCTTCTAAGAGGGTCCTGTGGTTTTGCAAGCAGAGAGAGTCAAACAGGCTTTCTCTCAGAGAGAGAGAGAGAGAGAGAGAGAGAGAGAGAGCGAGAGAGAGAGGAGAGAGAGAGAGGAGAGAGAGAGAGAGAGGAGAGAGAGAGAGAGGAGAGAGAGAGAGAGAGGAGAGAGAGAGAGAGAGGAGAGAGAGAGAGGAGAGAGAGAGAGAGAGGAGGGAGAGAGAGAGAGAGAGAGAGAGAGAAGAGAGAGATCAGTTCTGCAGTTTTACAGTTCAGCAACAGCAGTGGGGACTGGAACAGGACAAACTGACAAGCTTGTGGAAAACCCCATTTGGAAGATGGGTTGTGAGTTCTTAGTTCAGCCTGGTCAAAGCCCCTGTGGTTCAGGCAAGAGGAGAAGACTGGCTGTCTAATGTTTCACTTGGAATAAGGGAAACAAAAAGGAACTCTGTGGTGACCTGAAAGAAAGAGGTTATCATCTGGAGAACCCTGAGGGGGAAAGTTTCTTCAGCAAGCCAGTGAAATGGCTGATGGAAGTAAATATACAACAAATCTCTCTCTGAACACCGCCAAGAACCTTCTTGAGCGGAAACCATTTACCTTTCAAGCACCACAGCCTGGTGAACTTTATAAATGTTAAATTCTGTGCACAGTGAACTTGGAGGAATGAGAAGTGAGATTGGACTGTGAATCAAAGAACTTTTCTGAACTTACACATACATTACATACACGTACACTTAGAATTAGAAGGGAGTTGAGTTAGGTTAGTTAAATTAATAGTGATAAGTGAAAGTGTGATTCTGTTTTCATGTTTAAAGATAATTAAAAGCAACTTTTATTTAAGTAACCATTTGTTTTGGTGAATATCTATTGCTGCTGGGTTTTGGGGTCCTCTGGGCTCATAACAAGGGAAAGATGGCCATTCCCATTACAAGCAGGGATATTGTTTTGGATGCTGTGGGGAATGACCATTCAGGGGGTAGCAGCCACAGTCAGGCCAGTGCCTCTGTGACTTCTTCTGAGGCTCAGAAGGAAAGGGTGCATGCAGCCAGGGTGATAGTGATAGGAGACTTGATAGTAAGGGGGACATACAGGGGATTCTGCAGCTGTGGAAAAGACCCAGGGATCATGTGTTGCCAAGAATGTCATTGAGCAGTTGGAGAACATTCTCAAGGGGCAAGGCCAGAGATCGTTGTGCCCATTGGATGAATGATAGATGAAATCCTGCACCTTGTATATAGGTAGGTAAGAGATTGAGAAGCAGGTCCTTGAGGGTAGTGATTTCCAGATTACCATGTGCTAAGTGAGCTCAGGAATTTGTGGCTGAGGAGCTGGTACAGGGGTCAGAGAATTGGGTTCTAGGATCGTTAGGATCTCTTCTGGGGGACAGGTGACCAGTTCAAGTGGAACGAGTTGCAGAGAGGGACTAGCATCCTGGTAAGCAGATTCACTGGTGCTACATAGGCGGGTTTACATTAAATTGGCAGGGTTGGGATCCTGTGTAGGACAGAAAAAGTTGAGAGGTTAGAAGTTGGTAAGGAGGTTGATGAGAGAAGATTTAATGGGTGGAAAAACGACAGGGAGCATGGAAGGACTGTTGGTTTAAATTGTGTCTATTTTAATGCTGGAGGATTGTCAGGTAAGGTGAATGAACTTTGGGCACGGCTAAATACAGGACCGGGCTGTGGTAGCCATTACCGAGACCTGGTTAAGAGAGGAGTGAAACACAGTAGTCTGTAGACACGGTGGTTGAAGTTATTATGAACTAACCGACCCCCATGAGTACTAACACAGGAACAGCCATGGAAGATTCACCAGACAATGGTAAGTTCAAAACAATAGTTTTATTAAACTATTAATCATATAAACAGCTCTCACTTAACTCTAAACTAAATCTGATCTCCCCCACTGTGTGAATGTAATTGTATAAATATGTGTGTATTAAGGTCCAAACTATTTCAGTTTAAACTTGAGTCTGAAAAGTTAGTCTTAAAGCCCAGTATTTTAAAGTCGTGATGAACGTGAAAGTCTATTAAATTGTAGTTCAGAAGTGATTACTAAACATCAAGTTCTTTTAAATCAATGCTTAAAGCAGCAATGAAGTGTTTTTCAGATTGTTCACATTCATAAATCTTGTTGAGTTATTTCCCCAGGAAGAGATTTCTTCTTCACTCTCACACTGGTGATCTTCAACAGCCTCTTAGCTTCTTAAGAGTTCTGGAGCTTCTTTCCATAATGAAACTACCTTCTAATAACAAAAAAAAGACAGTCAGAAGTGGTCTAAAGCCACTTAGAACAGCACCTCCTCCTTCTCCAGAGAGTACTGTCAATCTTCTTTTTCATCTGGTTTCTTCTTCTTCTGATCTAAAGATTTCTCTACCTTTGGATATATATACCCACAAAATCACCAGGGAGGTCAGTCTTAATTCCTGGAATAAATGTGATCAGTTATTGGAATTTGAAACAGTGGCCAACCCCAGTTTCTTGTAAACCATGTGATCTTCTAACTCTGGCTTGTAGACGTCACGACTCCGAAAGATGACCTCCCTCCTGTTTCAAGAGCCCCAAGTATATCTCAGAAATGATTCTGAATTTCATTTCTCTTGTTCACGAGGCCTTAAATGGTTCTGGGGTTCTGGAATGTCTAACCACGAGTCACTCCAAGAATATTGTGTCAACACAAAATGTCTCTCAATAATTCTTGGGTTTTAATTAAAAACACTTCATTTCCCTTATGTTATTGTTCTCCTAAACATTGTGGCTCCAAATTGACACTTTGCTCTAAGTGGAAAGATGTCTTTGCAAACATGCTGTGAGTTGTGTGTACCCCTGTTCCAAACCCACTACATTATTGAAGACATATTTATAAGAAATATAGCTTAACCTTCACCTAAATATTAGTCTTAACACAGATCCATTACAAAGTAAAAACACAAAGCTGGAGAAACTCAGCAGTTAAACGGTATACTTTATATAGCAAAGAAAAAGATACATAACCAATGTTTTGGACTTGAGCCTTTCTTTACAGTATCAAGGTTAAGAGAGGGGCAAGACTGGCAGGTGCTTCAGGAGGGACAGAGGTGAGGATAAAAGAGGAGAGGTGTAATATTATTGGTTAAGGAGGATGTCATGTAATTGTTATAAGTGACATTACAGGCAGTTTGGCTAGTGATATTATGTGGGTGGAACTGAGAAACAAGAAAGGCATGATCACCTTGTTGGGAGTGTGCTACAGGCCTCCAAATTTTCAATGGGAATTAGATATAGGAAAGTGGAATTTGTCATGTGTTCAGAAAAGTTTCCTCCAGCCATATAGAGGGTCCTACATGGGAGAGAGCAATGCTTGATCTGGACTAGAGAAATTGGGAAGGGCAGAAGATGAAGTGTTTGTGGATGAGCATTTGGAGACCAATGACCATTATTCTATCAATTGTAAGATAGTTATGGAGAGACTTATGGAAAAAGACAGGGCAGGAGCACGTTAAAATTCTGAATTGGGACAAGGCCGACTTTGAAAACCAGCCCAACTTAATTGAACAATTTGGTTTGAAAGAAGAAGAATGTTAAGAAAATGGAATGTTTTAAAAAATGTGTTGACAAGAGTCCAGGACATGCACATACCTGTTGGACTGAAGGGCAAGACGCAGGAGAAGGGTAGCTTTCCGACGAGGGAAATTCAAGGTCAAGAAGGATGCATGGGGCAGGTATTGGCAGCTGGACTCAAGTGTCCACCTGGAGGAGTTTCAGGAGTTGATGAGCAAGCAAAAAAAGGAAATTAGGAGGGTAAAAGGGGACAGGAGATAGGTCTGGCAGATAGCATTAAGGTTAATCTCAAGAGATTTTATGTACATAAAGGGGAAAAGGCTAACTAGAGGGGAAAAAAGGGACCCCTCTGGAGTCAATGTGGTGAACTTTGTATGGAGTTATATATTATGACAACCTGGAAAATGGAGACAAGCCTTAAAATACAACAGTGGTATACAGAAATAAACAAGTGTATTCCATTGGAAAAAAAAATTACATACAATCTAAAAGACAAGCGTACATTATTCGAACAAATTTGGGAACCATGCATAAATAACGCCAGAGAATGCCAACCACAAACCTCCATCTCTTGAAACGACATAATTATGAGTACAATAAGATTGAAAATATGTGCAAGTGGATGACCCAACTTTTTTGTTTCTTGTTTTTTTGTTATTTCTTGGTTTTATGTGTTTTATTATTTATTGATTTTTGAAGAGGGGAAAGAAGAAATGTCACTATGTATATATTGATGAAGATTATTTGTGAATGTTGTTATTGATGTGACAGTTGCAAGAAATAAAAAGAATGTAAAAAACTCTGTGTAGCCACAGGAGATGTGCAAGGACTGAATGAGTATTTTTCTGCTTTTACTGTGGAGAAAGAGATGAGGGCTGGGGAACGGGGCAATCAATGGTAGTGTCTTGAGAACAGAGTATTATGGTGAAGGAGGTCCTGAAGGTCTTGATGCTTATGAAGGTAGGAAAAATATGTGATTGGTAAGTTACTAGAGTATTTTGAGGGAGAAGATATCCATATACTTGGATGTACAAGGAATAATTAGCGATAGCATGGTTTTGTCAGTGGGAGATTATATCTCACAAATTTGATTTGGTTTTTGACCAAAAAGGTTGATGAGGCAGATATTGAATGCATGTTGTATGCAAAGCATTCAATAAGGCTTCACAATTAGGATGCTCTGGAAGCTAAGATCACAAGGACCCCTAGGCAAGATAGTAGATTGGATAGAAAATTGCCTTCATGGAAGAATGCAGAGGGTAATAGTGAAAGGTTGTTTTTTGGAGGCCTGTAACTAGTGGAGTGCCACAGGGTTAGGTTCTGGGCCCATTGCTGTTTTGCCATCCATATCAACGATTTAGATGAAAATGTACATGCAAGTTCATAGATAACACAAAAGTGTCTGGTAGGATTTTGATTTGATGGGCAGGTGGATGGAAGAAAGGTTGAGAGAATTTAGTGTAGTGTAATGTGAAGTGTGGCATTTTGGGAGGTCTAATATGGGTAGAACTTACACAGTGAATAGGAGGGATATGGGGAGTTTTATAGTGCCAAAGGATAAAGGAGAACAGGTACATAATAACTTGAAAGTGATGTCACAGGTCGAAAGGGGTCAAAGAGGCTTTTGGCATATTGGCCTTTGTCAGTCAGAGTACTCAGTATAGAAGTTGGGAGACTCTGTTGGAGTTGTACAAGACATTGATGAGGTGCCATTTGTAATATTGTGTTCAGTTTTGATCACCATGCCACAGGCTGGGTCTCTCCAGCTTGACAACAAGCTGGAGAGACCCTTATCAATCAAGCACCAACCCTTGCCTCATTCCACCACCTTGCCATCAGCTCCCCACAGATTTAACTTACAGTGGTCAACTAACTTTCCGTCCTGCTCATCTTTGGACTGTGGGAGGAAACTGGAGCACCTGGAGGGAGACACATGGGTTACCAGGTGAACAGGCAAACTCCACTCAGACAGCTCCAGAGGTCAAGATTGAGCCCAACAAGGTCAACCACTCGAATGGCACTCCTAAGAGTACAGCTCTCCCACAGTACTGCACTGTGGGTGCCCCCCTAGGTTTTCAAAGTTCGGATTTATTGTCAGACATCACGTACAACCCTGAGATTCTTTATCCTGTGGGCAAGGCAGAATTGCCACTTATTGGTAGTGCAAAAGAAAACTGTACTCAAGAAGATATGTACAGATGTAAAGAAATGAAGAAATGTAAACAAACCAAATGCAGTAGAGAGAAAAAAGTCAATAAAGGGCAAAAGTACTAGTTCTTAAATGAGTCCCTGACTGAGTTTGTCGTTGAGGAGTCTGATGGTGGAGGAGTTCCTGAACCTGGTGGTGCGAGTCTACCTCTTTCCTGATGGCAGAAGCGAGAACAGAGTGTTTACTGCTGGGCGGTGTGGATCCTCGACGATTGCTACTCATTGTTTTTTGTGCTCAGTGCAAGGAGTCTGCTACCAGCTAAACTCGTCCAGAAACGTCAGAGTGAGATTGCTGAGGGAAAAAGATTGCCGCAACCTACAATGTGCTTGCATTCATCAGCCCACTGATATCAGCTCCTTGCCCAGCTTCACCAAAGTAAAAGAATTGACCTCCTTGGGGATTCCCATTATTTTTATTCTGAGATCATTTTTTTCATAAGTCCGGTCAGAAAATAATGTGATTTATGAAAACCAAATTGGTGGAACATGATGGATGCTGGAGGAACATATTGCAATAATTGTGAAAATTAGCCTTAGAGCACTAATCCCCTTAGGGAACGTAACATGGCTCCAGAATACTATAATGCAAAAAGGTAGTGTTCCAGCTGCAGTCCTCATTTACTGGCACCTTCTGTAAAACTTGTTTTGCGCTTTAGTTCAATGCCCAGCAGAAAATTTCAAGTCAACAATTACATCATTACTTTGGTATATAGATCATATTTTGTTCACTGTAAGGAAAAAATATCAAGGATTAATAACGTCTTCAGTTTAAAGACCAATAACAGAATCTTGGCGGTGGTTGTATCATCTCTGACCAATCGTCAATGCGCCTCAGATGCCCACGTGCAGAATATTTAAGGGTGATGTGTTCAAACCTCTGAAAGATTTCCCCCCACCCCGGACAATAATTGCCGAATATAGAAATTATTTTCAGTCATTAAACCAGTGCATATTTGATGGGACGGACTAAGTCTTTTTTTTGTTCGACACGTTAAGTCGGCCAATGTGAAGTCACAAGTGGCCTTCAGTTATGTTTCAGATAGATAAGCACATGGACCTAAGAAAAAGAGAAGATTATGGGTGTTGAGGTAGGTAGATTGTTGTGGGGTAGGTTTACACAGGTTGACACAACATCATGGGCTGAAGGGCCTGTCCTGTGCTGTAATGTTTCATGTCATATATTGTACACCTGTGAAAAAAGAATGATTATAGATCTTCTGGACTTCAGAAACCTATTGATAAAGTTCCCCATGATTGGCTGCTTAAGGCAGCAGATATCATGGAAATAAGAAAGGAAAACCACAATAACTGCAGCTGCGGAAATCCTGAGTGGATGCCGAGAAGCTGGAGAGACTCAGTGGGTCAGGCAGCGTACACGGGGAGGAACGGTCTGTCGACATTTCGCGTGGCAACCCTTCATGGAGATGAGAATCAGGATTTATCGTCATGAACCCATCACAAAATTCATTGCTTTGCAGCAGCATGACATTAAAAATAAATGAATTAGTGCAAAAAGAAGAGAAAGTGAGGTGGTGACTGTGGTTCATTGTTCACTCAGAAATCTGAGGGAAAGAAGCTATTTTTGTACTGTTGGGTGTTCATCTTCAGGCTCCTGTACCCCCCTTCCTGATGATAGCAGTGAAAAGAGGGCATGGCCTTGGTGATGAGGGCTCTTGAGGATAGAGGTTGCTTCCTTGAGACTCTGCCTCTTGTATATGGAGTGAGGACTGATGCCCATGATGGTGCCGGCCACGTTCACAACTCTCTGTGGTCTGTTCATTGGCACCTCTATATCAGACAGTAATGCAACCAATCAGAATGCTCCACATGGTATACATCTGCAGAAATTTGCAAGTCTTTGGTGACGTACCAAATCTCCCCAAACTCCTCACGTTGCCTTCCAATTGTAATTCAGAGATATTGACATCCAGGAATTTAAGTTTCTTAACCCTTTCCACTACTGACCCTTGACGAGGACTGGGTCGTGTTCTCTTGATTTCCTCTTCCTGAAGTCCACAATCAGTTCCTTAGTCTTGTGCCAGACTAGCTGGTCTATCTCACTCCTGTACACTTCCTCATTGTTGTCTGTTATTCTGCCAACTACCGTGGGGTCATCGGCCAATTTGTAGATGGCATTGGAACTGTGCATAGCCACACAATAGTCCCTTTTTAAATTGAAGACCCTCCTGGAACCCAGGTGTGATTACTGGGGCACTGATGCTGGAAGCACCTTTCAAGTTGCATTTCAAATTTGAACATTCAAATTGCATTAAATCGCCATCTCACCGGAAGTACTACCAGATGGTCGGATGCTGGCTGCCCAGTGATGTCACCAGAATAAGCGGGTCAGCCATTTTTCTGTTCAAATCGCCTGTGGAGGCATCCTTGGTATGCTTAACTGGGTTCCGTGACTAACTTTGAGGTAGGTCAGGGACCCGGTTGCATTCTGATGAGGATTACTGGGTCTAACTCCTGTGTTAATGGGGTACCAACGGTAGTTTATTTTAAAATCTTGCGACCGCAGTGTCTGCGCCAACGATGGTGGTGCCTATGTTTGGCAGCGGCCTCAAGGGGTTGGAGACTCTGGGGGAGCAGAGAACTGGTGCAGGGCACCCATAGGATGGTGACCTTGGCAGCGGACCAGTGAAGGACTCCGAGGCTGATGAACACACAGGAGGCGGCTGTTGGGGACTGCAGTCAAGGGACACACACCACACAGCAGACTGCTGGAGATCAGCTCGAGACTGGCTGAAGGGTTAACAGGTATTGGAACCAAGGGTGCCAAAGGTGCCGGAGGCTTCCTGATCATGTCGGAGGTTTGGATTTGGAGCTCGGAGGTGCTGATGGCTTGGACTGAAGGCTGTGTAGCTGTGGAGGCTGCGGGAGCGCTGGGGGCAAATCCACCGATACCCAGGCTCTGTGGGACTCTCTTTTGCTTCTCTTTCTCTGACTGTAAGGGGCGCCAGGCAATTCTTGTTGATGGTGAATCTTTGTCTGCCTTACAGTAGACTAAAAGAAAGTTCTTGCAAAATCACATCTTCTATTTTATTACATGTCAATATAATAACCTTGAATATTGCATTTAGAGGGAGTTTCATGTGGTAGTCCGTATCTGGAACAAGGTGCTCCCTGTCTGTTGGCTGCACCACAAGGCAGCGCCATTTTGGGATTGCTGCCCTTGGCATTCACCCGCCAGTTTGGTTGGTGGGGCCAGTGCCACTGCACAGGCTGCTGGCCTTTGGTTGCACTCGCCGACCGGAGCGTCAGCTCAATTGCCACCACAGTGGGCCGCTACACATACATCAAACAAATACAATAAAAGAACAACAACACAATAAAACACTACAATATTCAATGTTCAGTTCACGTATGGATCTGGAGTAAAAACTGGTTTTAAGTCTCTTTGTCCGTGATTTAATGAACCTAAAATGTCCACCGGAGGGCAGCACGTCAAACAGTTGATGGCCAGGATGGGAAGGGTCGTTCAGGATTTTGACTGCTCTACTCGAGATCTATATCAATCCTCCAAAGAGGGCAGTGCACAACTGATAATCTTCTGGGCCATACTGATGTTCCTCTGAGGAGCCCTCCTGTTTGATGCTGAGCTGGCAAACCACATCGTAGTGCAGTAGGCCAGCACAAATCTCGATGGAGCAACAATAGAAGGACAATTTCTCCCGCAGTTTGACCTTCTTAAGAATCCTCAGTGCACGGAGTCACTGCTGTGCCTTTTTAACCACTGCGGTGGTATTGGTAGTCCAAATGAGGTCTTCAGCAAGGTGTGTAACCAGAAACCCGAAAGCAGTGATCCTTTCCACAGGTCCTGGTTGATGTATAATGGGTTTGGAACTGTACTGTTCCTCCTGAAGCCTATTACAATTTCCTTTGTTTTTGAGGAGTTCACGGCGAGATTGTTCTCTGAACACCACACGGTCAGTCTTTGGACTTCATCCCTGTAGGCTGTCTCATCTCTGTTTGAAACAAGTCCAACCACAGTTATATTATCCACAAACTTAATGATGGTGTTGGTAGAACACAATCATGGGTATAAAGAGAGTAGAGGATGGGACTTAATACACACCCTTGTGGGGAGCTGGTACTGAGTAAAATGGTATATAGCAAAGTTAAAGATACAAAACCAAAGTTTGGGCTTAAACCCTTTCTAAGACTGGGAGTTGACTTTGCTGAGCACCTTCTCTCTGTCCACATCAGTGATGGGGATCTTCCAGTGGCCCACTCCCACGCTGACATGTCTGTCCATGTACTGTCAAACCAAGACCACCCATAAATTGGAGGAGCAACATCTAATTTTCTGTCTGGGCACACTCCAATGGCATTGACATAGACTTCTCTGGTTTCTGCCAGCCCATTCCCCATTCTCCTGCTCTTCCCCATCCCCCCATCTTCTTTCCTTTAACTCTCCACCCCCCATCCCTTTCCTTTCACAGAGCCATCACCCCTCCCCATGTTTGCTGGTGTACCCTCCCTCCCTTATCCAACTATTTCCTCTTCTGCTCCTCCCCTGCCCCTCTCCCCCACCACCATTTTGTTCAGGTGCCTGGTTACGTTTTACTCATACCTTGATGAAGGCCTCAAGCCTGAAACGTCATTTATGTATCTTTATCTTTGCTATATAAAGGACATTGTGTGAGCTGCTAAGTTTCTCCAGCACTGTGTTTTCACTTGAAAGAGCAAGGCAGAGAGGGATATGGAAATAATGTTTTCAAGTTGGATTATAATGGTTGGGATAAATCCATTGGGCCAAATGGACGACTCTATTTCACTCTTCAAGCTTGTTTTGCTTTTATTTCTATTTTCCGGCAATTTTTAGCTTTTAGGTCATGAAGCTATTTTTCCAAATGTGGGATAGAGACACAAGTGTGGATTGGCACATGCTGCACTCAGTAGAATCGAGAGGTTTTCTTGTGTCTCAGCTAGTCTAGATTAGGTTGCAATGGTTCTTGGCTTTGTTACAGCTTTAACTTTTGAACATTTCATAGGCTTAACAATAGAGGAAATGAACCCCTTTAAGACTTGCCGCAAGTGACCAACTTCGTATGCTGTTCTGAATGCTTTGGCGTTGAATCTGGGGGTATACCAGATCAAGGATATGGTCCCCAATGGCAGGTTGTTGAATAAAGTATTCTGGTTATTAGTTTGAATCACCATTTTCCCCTCAATTTTCTTGGGGAAAGGTACCGAGTAGGTCACAGCAATGGAGCAGGAGAATCGCTTAGAAAACCTATCTGTGATAAGCCTCCAAATAAAATGGCTCAATCTTTTAACTTCAAATTTAGGCATACGGCACGGTAACAGGCCATTTCGGCCCACGAGCACATGCCACCCAATTTTACACCCAATTATCCTACAATCCCTGGTATGTTTCAAATGGTGGGAGGAAACCGGAGTCCCCGGGGAAGACCCTCGTGGACATGGGGAGAACATACCAACTCCTTACAGACAGCATGGGATTCGAACCCAGTCCCGATCACTGACACTGTAAAGGATAACCATTATGCCAAACGTGCTGCCTGAGCATGTTCAGGTTCAAATTCAAATTTATTGTCATAGTACATCCATAACGTCATATACAACCCTGAGATTCTTTTTCCTGTGGGCCAGGCAGAATTTCTACTTACCGGTAGTGTCAACTGTACCCAAGAAAAAGACACGTATACAAAAGAGAAAAATGTAAACAAAGACATAAATGTAAACAAACTGTCTGTGCAAATACAAAAAAAATCAGTAATAAATAGTGCACAAGAGTCCTTAAATGAGTCCCTCATTGAGTTTGTCATTGAAGAATCTGATGGTGGAGGGGTAGCAGCTGTTCCTGAACCAGGTGGTGCGAGTCTTGAGGCACCTATACCTCTTTCCTGATGGCAGCAGCGAGAACAGAGCATGTGTGGATCCTTGATGATTGCTGCTGCTCTCCGACGGCAACGTTCCCTGTCGATGTTCTCGATGGTGGGAAGTGCTTTGCCTGTGATATGCTGGGTGATGTCACTGATAATTAACAGCAACAACACAGATTTCTTACACTCTTACCTTTGTCGGGACTTGGAACAGAAGGTTCCATCGAATAACCTCCAGAGCCAACCGTCCAGTCCCCAAATTTCCTCCAATAGTTGGACAACGCATCATCGTGCCATGCTAATTGAATATCAAATGGTTGTTGCAACAATCAATCTGCTGGAGGAACTCTGTGGGTCAATCAGCATCTGTGAGAGCAAAGGAATGGGTCAAGACATTGCAAGTGCAGTGGGGAGATGAAGTCAGAGTGGGAGGGGTTGAACTTGGGCCAGTAGGAGATAGGTAAACCATGGAGGGGTGAAGGATGACAGGCAGGTGGGGTCTTAGAAGGTTTAAAGTTCCTTTATTATAATGTGCACAAATTTTAATTTTTATTCTTTAAAATAGTTGATTGGCAGGTGCCAGACAGGAGAGGCAGGTACAGTTGATTGGCAAGTGCCAGACAGATGGGGAGGCAGAGGCATTTGATTGGCTGATGCCAAACCAAGGGAGAGAGAGGCAAGAGAATATGCTGTTTGTTACCTCCTTGAATATTCAGATAGGCATTGACAACAGTGAAACACCATAGGCTGCATTAGCTGTGACTGTAGGAAACACACCGAAATGCTGGAGAAACTCAGCCGGTCTTTTCAGCACCCATAGGAGACAAAGATATTTTGCTGATGTTTCGGGCCTGAGCCCTTCTTCCAGGAAAAATCAGAAGAGGTAGAAACAGGATGTATCAGAAAGTCTCAGAATTCAAACAATGGGGGAGGAATCCAGACCAAAAAAAGGGGTAAATTGAATAGAAGTGAGAATTTATCCTGTCTGTGCGAAAGGAGACAGACTACCTCCCACTTCCAACATGTACTAACAGGTGAAGATGTGTTCAAAAAAAATTAAGTATTGGAATAATTTTTCTGCAGTGTGGCCTAAGGAATTGCCTTCCTTATTCATTCTGGAATTGAAATCCTGGCATCCAAATGCCTAATTCTGATTTGTATTTAGTCAAGCATAAGGTAAATGCCAATCACCTTTTCCCCCTGCAAGTCAAGTGTCTGTCATTGGCACCTTCCATAGTTTACTTCATCTGGTTGTTTTTATATTGTCTGCTTTGCCTGGAGGGGGGTGGCGGGGACGTGTCCGTGGATCAGGAGACAAGTGCAAGTTCTCACCACTGACCTTTGCAAAAGTTACTATTAGATTGACACGCAATCAAAGAGTATGCCCACAGTGAGCTTCATGGTTCCCTTTTACTGCTTTAAATTTCTACATTCTCGGTAAGTTCTGCTGTGACTGAAGAAATTCACCAAGAGGACGGGACAGTTGGTGTAGCGGTTAGCACAACGCCTTTACAGCGCCAGTGATCGGGTCCAGGCCAGGGTTCAAAACTCTCACTGTCTGTAAAGAGTTTGCACATTGTTCCCATATGTCTGTGGGTTTTCCCAGGGGGCTCCGGTTTCCTCCCACCATTCAAAAAGTACCGGGAGGTGGAGGTTAATGGGGTGTAAATTGGGCGGCAGAGGCTTGTGGGCCGAAATGGCCTGTGACTGTCCTGTATGTCTAAAAAAAAAACAGACACAGTGTGACACAATACCAGGAATAGAACAAAATACTTTAATTAAAAATAATGGCCGAGGCAGAAGAAACAACCTGTTTTAAGAAACAGTTCTAGAGATTACAGCGTGTTTCCATGAATAACTTTTAGGCTATTAACTCTTCAAAATGAAAATGAAGTAGATATTGTTATGCAGTTCTTAAAAAAGCAAGTCCATTCCTTAATGATTAATAGCTCAACTTTGATTTTGCGTGGAGACTCAGAATTTGTGATTAAGGTGCAGGATTATTACCATCTTATGATATCTCACAATATTTACTAATTACCTATTAGAGAGTAAGCAAGATGTGGCAACATTCCAGATCTAGCGATGAATTAACAATTGTAGTCGATAGGTGGAGAAAAGAAGTCAACTGCAAAGACCAGGGACAATATCAAGCCTACGTTTGGTTTTATTAATGGCTGCGAGTAATTCGCATCGTCAGATAATGCGGGGATATTTTCCAATGGATAATGAGGATATATGATGCTGAGTGAGGAGGAATAAATGGTAAGGACAAAAAGGGGGAAGTGAAGGTAAATAGGAAATGGCTGGTAAATCAGATGGAAAACACACATCTTGTGGTAAACAGGGAATGATGGGATGGATGACGAACAGGGTAGATGGTAAAATGGAGAGGAATGATAAACAGATCCTAGTAAACAAAATGGATAGAAAGTTGGGTCCGGGTTCTAACACAGATGGTGGATGATATTTGGATTATATGACAATCAGTTGGCGAACTGGAGATGGATGGGAAGATAGGGTAGGGTTAGTGTATGGACACAGATGGTCAATTCCCATTGGATGATAAGCTGGGGATGGATGGTTTAAACAGGGAATGGTTTGGAAACATTGGATGGATGATCAACCCAAGATGCAGCATCATTTGTAGATGATGTTAACCAAGGAATGGATGGCCATAATTGGATGATCAATGGTAGGGTGGTAACATGACTCGGTGGATAAAGAAGATCAGATAAGGAAAGTAAACATTCTCCCTGCTGGATTAAACCACATACAGTCTAGTAGCAGAGAACTGAGATAAATTATTATTGTTACTACAACATTTCAATTGAATTTACATTTGACAGTTGCCATGGTGGGATCTGGATCATATACTAAAGTGCGAGAGAAACTCAACAGGTCCTGCAGCGCCCATAGGAGGCAAAGATTATATAATCAACATTTTGGGCACGAGCTCTTCGGTTACATCATCCATTTCCAATTCACCCTATTTTCCATACCACTCTTAATTTCCATGCATCTTTGGCTGACCATCCGGTTACACATCTTTGCCCCCTACGCATGCTACAGGACCTGCTGAGTTTCTCCAGCACTTTTGTATAATCATAGCATGGGAAGACTTTCTTGTTTCACTCTCTGGATCATTAACTCAGATTATGGGATGACTGCTCTGGTAATTTAACCATTGTGCTATTACCTTGCCTACATTTCTATTACGTCTCAGTCCTACAATTCCCATCCAATGGCACCGTGGAAGTACCTGCAGCAAAAAGACAGCCATTCAAGAGGGAAGGTCAGCACCACGGTGAAAACATCAGTGGCATCCAGGAAAATAAAAGGCAAACCAGCGATTAACAGCAGCTAGAAGATGGAAAAGGGGAATGGGATGCCAAGTGAAGGTTGTAGAGAGGATGGCAGCGAATTAGTAAACAGAGGAGCATTGATAAACCAGATTTTGATTGAACAGCAAAACGCCATTGGATGGTGGAAAGAGGATGGTTAATGAGGCAAATACTAAGGAGATGAATCAGAAATAAAGGAAAAAGGGTAAAGAGAAACTGGATGGTAAATTTAGACATACATACAGCATGGTAAAAGGCCGTTTTGGCACATGAGTCCATGCCGCCAAATTAACCTATGTTGGTGTCGGTGCTGCGCAATTGCTCAGCAAAAGGTGGTGTAAGGCGCTCCTTCCCTCCGATAGCCTACAGGGCACACTTGGGAAAAGATCGTACCTGTTTAGCCTCCCAGTCAGGGTCACACGAAGCCATGGATTGCAGATGGTGGGTGGCTTTTACAAATTGGAATTTATGGTGGTAAAACTAAAAAAATGCTGGGCAGATGAATCTGCTGATCAATGGCCAGGGTTACCCATCCAATATGGACACTGCCACTGAAGAAGGCGACGGGAAACCACTTTGGTATTTTTCCCTTGTATAATCGACTACAGTCTCAGCTCAAAAATGAAACCTTCACCGAAGGAGAACAGGGGAGGCAACAACTATGATTTGGAGGGTCACCTGTCCCGAACGGCAAGGCACCTGAATGAAAGAGGATGGGAGCTAATTATGAAATCCATGGTTAACTGGAGATGGTTGGTGAATGGAGAAGCAATGATAAACCAGATCTTGATGATAAATTGAACAGAAAAACGTTGATGGATGGCGGAGAGAGGATGGATAATGAGGCGAATGCTAAGGAGATGATTCATGAAGGAAAAAGGGTAAAGAGGAACAGGATGGTAAACTAGGATGGTAAATAGGTGAAGGAAGATTAACTATAAATAGGGTGGGATAGTAAACAGAGCATGGAGACCTACAGCTCGCTAAGATGCCATTCTCAACCTTTTTATAGCTATGCCCCCCTTAGGTTTCTGCTCAATGTTTATGGACCCTCTTTCCTGTGAAGCAGTTGGTTTCTTCCATACTTCTTTCCCATTGACTACATAAAAAAGTTATAATTTCAGTCTGTGCTTCCCCCTTAAATGTGCCGTGCCCCCCAGGGGAGGCATATGGTCCCTGTTGAGGATGGCTGAACTAAAGTACTGGAGAAACCCAGCAGTTCACACAGCATTCATAGAAAGTCAATGTGTCAGGCCTGAGCCCTTTTACAAGGATTTTAAAAAATTAAATAAAAGGGTGTTTGGGGGCTGGGGGTGAGGGAAGGGGGAGGAGCGCAGGCTAAAAGGAAAGAGGTAAAAGGTGGACACAGGTGGGAGACTAAAAGAGAATAAAGCCGAGAAGCGTTCAGGGAGAGGGTTAAGACCCCTGAGAGGAGAAGGAAAGGTGAAGAGCTGGAGGGAGACGAAGGGATGAGGGAAAGAGAGAGACTGGGGAAGGGGTTAACAGAAATCGGAGAAGTCAAAGCTTAACGGGGGGTTGAATGACAAATGGTGGATAGATGGTAAACAAAATGGACAAAAAACAGAACTTCTGGTAAATAGTTGATGGTGCTAGGGTTAGATGACAAGCATCGGATAATAAAATGGAGATGTGTTTTAGCTGGGTAGGGGTGATAAAATGAAGATAAATGGTAAATTGCACTTGGATTATAAGCTGGTGATACTTTTTCAGATGGATGACAAACTAGAAATTGATGGAAGTTAAGAGTGGTATGGAAAACAGGACAGAAGGATAAATGGGAATGATGGTAAACTGGAAATGGATGATGAGAAACAATGGATGGGGTTGGATGGTATGCCAGCTGTGGATTGTAGGCAGGAAAAGGACAGAAAGCTGGAGAAGGGCGGGAAGAAGGTCAACGGTCGATGGATGGTGAACAAAGGAAGGGTGATCATCGGAACACGAATCATAGGCTGGAGGTAGTTGGGCATACTCCAGGTGGATGGCAAATGAGATGGCCGATAAGCTCAGGAAGAGCAGGCGGACGGGGAAAAAGAAGACTACCTGGCAATGGTGATGAATGGTGGAATAGGGACGGGTAAGTTACAGATGGATGATGTGTGCATAGTAAACGCGGGAGGAAAGTTAAATGGTAGATGAATGGCAAACAGTGGATGGCTGGTAAAAGGGATGGATGGTCACTGGTTCAAAGCAAATAAGGATAAACAAGAATGGCCAGTAAAGCAGGTGATAAACTGGAAAGAGAATTTAAGATGCGGATAGAAGGCCATAGAAAGATGATTAATAGGATATTGGTAAACAGCACAGAGGTGGTAAGATGGGAGAACGGTACCACAGACAGATCAAGCAGCAGCCAGATGTAATCACCTTCATTGATCCAGGTCTTACTGACAAGCTCTGTATCATAGCCCAAGCCTCATCCTGCCCCACTGGCAGGCCTGATACACCAGTGGGGACACAATGGTAGTATAGTAGGCTGGAGGAAGCATCCCTAGGAGCTTCATGAGCTATTGTGGCTATTGTTGTTAAGGAAACCATCTCCACTTGAAACCCTCTCTTGGCTGACGAATTTCTGCTCCTCCTCATAGGCCATGAGGGTGGCACAGCAAGTAGAGCAGCTATCTGGTAGCACCCATGGTGTCTGACCTCAGGAGCTGTCTGTGTGGAGTTTGCACAATCTCCCTGCAACTCCATGGGTTTCCTCCCAGAGATCTGGTTTCCTTCAATGCCCCAGAGGTGTGTTGGCTGGTAGGTTATTTGACCACTGTCAGTAGACCCTGGTACATACTGTACATGAATGGGGGAGTTGATGGGAATAGAGAGACTTAAAAGCAGTGGGATTAATGGAAATGGATGACAGATAGTGTGGACTCAAAGGGCTGAGAGGTCTGTTTCTCTGCAATATCACTCTATTATTTGAAAGATGCACTGGGCATCCCCTCGGAAGGACATCCACAACAATAGCTGGGTGGGATCACTGACTCACATAGGCAAGTCCTGAAGGACATTGGTGTATGTCTGCATCTGTGGCAAGTCAGGAGATGGATGGGAAGTGGAGACAGATGGAAAATGGAGATGGATGGGAAGTGGAGATGGACAGGAAGTGGGGACAGTCGGAAAGTGGAGACAAATGGGAATGGAGATGAGAGATGGAGTGGAGATGGATGGGAGGTGGGGACAGATGAGAAATGGAGCTGGATGGGAAGTGGAGACAGATGGGAAATGGATAGGAAGTAGAGATGGGTAGGAAGTGGGGACAGTCGGGAATGGAGATGGATAGGAAGTAAGGACAGATGGGAAGTGGAGATGGACAGGAAGTAGGAGATGGATAGGAAGTAAGGACAGATGGGAAGTGGAGATGGATGGGAAATGGAGATGGACAGGAAGCGGAGATGGATGGGAAGTGAAAACAGATGGGGTTGAGATGGATAGAAGGTGGGGATGGATGGGTTGTGGATATGGAGAGGGTGGATATAGATGGAGAGATAGTCAGGAAATGTAGACAGCTGGGGAGAGAGACAGGAAGTGGAGACAGATGAGAAGTGGGAGATAGATGGGAAATGGGTACGGACGGGAAGTAGAGGCGGATGAGGAGATGACTGGAAGTGGAGATGGGCGGGAAGTGGAGACAGAAGTGCAAACAGATGGGGAGATGGATGGGAAGTGGAAAGAGGTGGAAAATGGAGATATAATAAGTGGAAACAGGTGGGAAGTGGAATGTTTAACAGAAGATGGAAGGTAAACAAAATTGATGATAAAAGCAAGTATGGTGAAATGGTGGTGTATGATTCATGGGATGGATGGTCACCATGGGGTGGGTGGTCAACATGGGATGGGTGGTTAACAGGTGGTGGATAGGGTGGGTGGTTAACATTGGAGAGATGGCGAACATCTGGAGATGGCTGGAGATGAAGGAATCAGTGGCAGGATAATAAATAGGAGGTGAGTGATGAATAAGAGATGGATGGGAAACAGGATGGATGGGAAATTGGAGGCTGATAATCAATGTGGTGTGAACAGGTTAGCAGGCATCCTCTGGGAATTTTGGAATATAAAGGTGTGCTATAAACTTACAGAAATTCTAAGATTTTGTTTAAGCCATGGTGCCTGAATTCAGCCATTGTTCCAAGCCCAGAGCTCTCTATGTCATCACAAACAGCTCAAAGTGTTACACGCTATCAACAGCACCCAGTCTGCATAGAACATAGTGGCAAGTCTTGAACCTTGTGTTGTGGCATTGTGGGTGACTAATAGTCATCTCACAATAATTTCCACAATTCTCTCTAATCCAGACTCCACATCTTAAAATTCATTGGCTGAGATAAAAAGAGTAACCTTGGACAAATGCTTGGCTTGAAAAGTGCGATTGTGATACTCAGACATGTCCACATCCACCTCGATGGTGCAGGGTCCTATCAAAGGTTGAACAAGGACCAGCTCTCCCGTCCGCCGGTCAGACCGCTGGACCACAAATTGCCCTCTGTTGCTCCCTGCTATGATGCCGAAACGCAGGCTGTCCACTCCATGCATGCCCGGGGCAGCAGCAGTAGCAATGCGGAACAAGGTGACTGGAGTCTTCAGTTTGGAGGGCATCGAGAGGTAGTGGAAGGAGATGGTTTTTGCAGCATGGTGGCAGGACTTGCTGTTCATAGGGCAAGGGTAGCGCTCACAGTGGCTGCAAACAAGAACAGTGCGTGTGTCCCAGTGATGTTTTAAAAATATATAGCAACAATTCATTTGCTGTTATCAGACTCCTGAATGAACCTCACATGAGTAATTTGCTCTGTTCTAACTGATCTCTGTAAATTTCCACTGTTTATTATATGTCTGGACTATGGAACATTCACCATCCTAGCACAGTATAAGCCCATCAGCCCACATTGTTGTGCCAACCTATGTAAACAAACTCCACGACAATCTAATCCTTCCCCACCTCACACCCATAACCCTTTATTTTTCTTACATTTTAAATGCCCTTATTATATCAGCCTCCACCACCAATGCATTCCAGGAACCCACCACTCTGTGTAAAAAAAACTGCCCTGACATCATCCCTAAACTTTCCTCCACTTACCTTAAACAGATATCCATGACTACAGAACACAGAATATCACAGCACAGTACAGGCCCTTCGACCCACAATTTTGTGCCAACTTATATATACCTACCAAGAAGAAACTAAAGCCTCTTTACCTCATAGCCCTCTATTTTTCTTTCTTCCATGTGCCCGTTTAAGAGCCTTTAAATGTCCCTATTTGTACCAGCCTCTACTATCACCCCTGGCACTGCATTCTAGGCACCCACAACTCTATATGTAGAAAACTTAAGCCTAATGACTCCTCTAAATTTTCCTCCCTTCACTTTTTACAGGTGTTTGCTACCCCTGCCCTGGAAAAAAAGATGTTGGCTGTCCACTTTATCTAAACCCTTCATAATCTTATATACCTCCATTAAATCACCTCTCAACCTTTGTTGCTCCAATGGGAAAAGCTCTTGCTCAGTCAACCTTGCTTCTTTACACAAATGCATAGGTTTTTCGATGGATTTCATGCAGAATTAACTTTCTCTCTGTACCACGTGACTGTAAACTTGAACTTAAAAATTCATTCAACTGTTCTATGGAGAGAATCATAGAGCATAGATAGATGGGAAATGGGTATGGATGGGAAGTAGAGGCGGATGGGAAGTAGCTGTCTACACTTCCTGGACAGGAAGAGCCCAAGACCCATTGAATCTACTCTGACATGAAGTACTTGCTTGCACTAACTTTACATTAATCCCATTTTACTGTGCCGACTCCCACCAGATTCTGTCAGGGGCCATTTACAGGGGCTGGCGGTTAAACCTGGAGGAAACCCCACACGGGCATAGGGAAGCATGCAAACTCCTTACAGAGAGCACCCAAGAACAGGATTGAACCTGGGTCCCTGGAGCTGTGTAGTTGAACATAATAAATGCAGGCCGGAATAGGATGCAAGGTCTCTCAGGCTTGGTCCATCACCATGGCTAATCCTCTACATTGTCCACTCTTCTGTGGAATACTGTATCCCATCCCTTGATTTTGTTTGGATTTGAGGCGATACATTGATGCAGCAGGTAGTGTTACTAACGTAGCCATGGAGTTCCAGACACTTCATCAACAGCAAGGACGAAGAAGGTAAAGAAATTATTCATTAGGATGTAGGCTGAGGTGGAAGATTTCAGTGATGTGATAAGTTTGTTTTTTGAGGAAGGGGAGATCTAATAGAGGTATGCACAATTTTGAAGACATCGGTCATGAGGTACTCTCCCCTGGGAAGGAACTCGAGGAAGATTATTTTTCCCCTCGAGCCTCATTGAAATCTGGAACCTCCTGCTTCAAGGTGTGGTGGAAGTAGGTCCACTCATAACATTTAATTTTTCTTTCAACAGGGCCTTCCAGCCCACGAACTCTTGCCACACAAATACCCTAATTAACCTACACACTCTATACGTTTTGGAAAGTGGGAGTAAACCAGAGCACCCAGTGGAAGCTCACGCAGGCATGGGGAGAACGTACAAACTCCTTGCAGACAATGTCGGATTCAAACCCGGGCCGCTGACACTGTAATATCATTGCTCGAACCACAGCGCTGACTGTGCCATCCTTGGCACGGGTTCGGATGAGTGTTGGTATCTGGATAACTCCATGATAGAGGAGAGTCCAGGAAAAATGCCGGAAAATAGGATGAGTGTGGACAGACACTCGAAGGCTGGGACAAACATGCTGGGCTGAAGGGCCATAAAACACCACAAATGGCTCCAAATAAACTGGGAAAGTGGCCCAGGTAAGGCAGATGATAGGTTAAACGAGAGCAGGACCTGCCCAGTGAATGAATATTGTTTATGGGTACAGGTACATAGTTCCATGAAAGTGTTGACCCAGGTAGACAGGGTGTTGAAAAGGTCATTTGGCACTCTTGCCTTCATCAGTCAGAGCATTAAGTACAGGAGCTGGGACTTCATATTACACCTGCACAAGATGTCGGATAGAGTATACTTGATGTATTGTGTGCATTTCCGGTTACCCAACTATAAGAAAGATATCCTTGAGCTGGAAAGGGTGCAGAAAAGACTCATGGGAATGCTAATGGGACTGGTGAGTTTGAATTATAAGGGAGAGGCTGGGACTTTACTCTCTGAATGAGGACATAACAGTTTATTAAATTGTGAAGGGCATGGAGAAGGTCAATATTATCCCAGGTGAGGAGAATCAAAAACTACAGGGCATATGCTTAAGGTGAAAGGAGAAAGATTTAAAAGAAATATGAGGGGGAACTTTTCACACAGAAGGTGGTGGGTTATGGAACTAGCTGCCGGAGGCAGCGGAATAATTGTCAAAAAGACAGGTACGTGGTTAGGAAAGGTTTAGAGGGTTACAGGCCGAGCGCAGATACGTGGAACTAGTTTGCATAGACAGGTGATGCTGGGCCCAAGGGCCTGTTTGCGTTCTGTAAAACTCTTGCGACTAAAAGATCAGCGCAGATTATGTGCTTCAGCTGTTGGAGAGGGCCTCAGACAGGCAACCTTCAGGGCAGGCTGATGTGAACAATTTCAATGACAGGCTAACTCACAATGGTGATGTTTTAACGTAGCTGACATTCCCTTGAGGCTGTGGACACTGCGGAGTAACACACTGATATCCTCCACCTGTATTGATACAAGTCGCTTCTCTTGTGCAGTTGTGCTGCAACGTTGTGCACTCATCCAAATCTGGAAGAACAAAAGCAAGAGATTCACATCAGTGTAGGTTTAGGACCCAAATTTACATTTATACTTTAAATTTAGACATACAATGTGGTAACAGGCTCTTTTGGACCTCGAGCTTGTGCCGCCCAAATACATCCAACTGACCCTGGGACGGGAACTTGAGGAAGATTATTTTTCCCCTCGAGCCTCATTGAAATCTGGATCATCCTGCTTCAAGGTGTGGTGGAAGTAAGTCCATTCATAACATTCATTTTTTTCCTTTGGACGGGGCCTTCCAGCCCACGGGTTCTTGCCACACAAATACCCTAATTAACCTACACACTCTATACGTTTTGAAAAGAGGGATGAAACCGGAGCACCCAGAGGAAACCCACACAGACCCGGGGAGAACGTGCAAAATCCTTATGGACAGCGCCCGATTCGAATCCCATAGCAGCGTTGCACTAACTGCTATGTTAACTGTGCCACCCTGTAAAATATTGTTCTTTTCTGCTGTCATCAGACTCTTACATGGTCCTCTAATTGGTAAAAGATGACACACTTGCACTGTTTTAACAGTACTTTTCTCTATACCCTGAATTAATTGACTTACTGTAACACTAAACTTTTGTTTTATTATTACACTACCTGCTGTTGTTAAATACGAGTTTACTTGTCTGGAAAGGATGCAAAACAAAGCTTTACACTGCTTCTTGGTATACATGACAATAAAAGAATTCCATTCAATAGTGATAACACTGTTTAACCCAGTCATTCTCAAAGGGGGCTTGACAGCCTGCCTGGGAGACACAGCACATTGAAGTAAAAGCCTTGTTTTCTTTTCACCTCTTGTAAGATTAGTATTTTTTTAATATAGTCGGTAGCAGAAAAGTATGGAAAAAACCAAAATGTGACTGCTTCACAGGGAAGGGGGCTCATAAACTTTGAGCAGAGCCAAAAAAAAGGTTGAAAATGGCTGGTTTAACCTATTGGATCAAACTGACACAATTATTAACATTTTACTCCTTGGAGATTTTTATCCTTCACGGGATGTGCACTATTTCTCCATTTTGTACGCCACAAAGTATACAGCATGGATGTTGGTCCTTTGCCCGTCAGGTCCACGGCGAACATCAAACACCCACTTATGTCATGAAATCATTTTATTCTCCCCACATTCCCATCAATTCCCCCCCCAGATTCAACCATTCTCCTACACTAGGGGCAATTTGTGGTGGTCTGTTAAACCATCAACATGTTTGGAACATGGGAAGTAAATGGAGCACCTGGAAGAGATTCCCATGATCGCAGGGTGAACTCCACATATATGGCACCCGCTGTCAGCAGTGAACCCAGGTCACCAGAGTGATGAGGCAGTGGTATACTAACTGTGGCACTGGGCCCTTCTTGGCTGTGAACCAATCTCTGGGTATTTATCAACGATCCTCTGAATTGTATGGTAGTTGTAAAACATCGGACCGGAAGACCACACAGACAATCATCAAAACAGTCGAGAAAATCACTGGCGTCCCCCTTTCCTCTATTACATTTACTGGGAGAGTTGCTTAAATGGGGTTCAAAGAATTATAGAAGATCTTTTCCATCCAGCACATAGTTCACTGCAATCAAGTAGCAGGTACAGGACCATCAAAATCAGGACTGTCAGGCTGGGAAATAGCTTTTTTCCACCGAGTGTGAGATTAATGAACAGTAGCCGAGGAAATCATTCCAAAATATTTATTTAAAATTATATCTGCATGTATAACTGTGAATATTATGTGCTGTGTGTTGTGTGTGTGGGTGTATGTTCAGAGAAACACTATTTCATCTCTTTGTATAAGCACAGTCAGATGATAATGAACTTGAACTTTATCTTTCCAAGGAAATTCTTTGATTCCGTGACTGTTTATTTTAAAAAAAATGCTGTTTTGACACATACATCTGTGGGCCTGAGTTAGATTCCGGAAACAACAACCAGAGGGAAATCAAAGCAATTTTTTAAACAAGAAGGGTCACTGAATCGAGCTTCAATGAAAATATAAATCTTGTGCAGATTGAAGGGCGGCACGGTTGGCAAAATGCCTTTACAGCGTCAGCATTCGGGATCTGGGTTTGAATCCCGCGCTGTTTGTAAGGAGTTTGCACTTTCTTCCTGTGTCTGCATGGGTTTTCCCCGGGGGTTCCGGTTTCCTCCCTCCATTCAAAACGCACCAAGGGTATAGGTTAATTGGGTGTAAATTTGGCGGCACGGACTCGTGGGCTGAAATGGCCTGTTACTGTGCTGTACGTCTAAATTTTAAAAATATTCTTAAAAAAATTAAGTTTGAAGACCCTTAGGACATGGATTAGGAGTAGGGCATTTGACCCATCTCGTCTGTTGCACTATTCTTCGATTCAAGGTCCCACTATTATCATCTGCACAGTGTGCAAAATTTGCTCACTTTTGCTTCCCGTAAAAAACACCAAGAGGTACCATTAGCCTGGCGCCCCCACCAATAAGAGAAAGAGAAGCAAGAGAGAGTTCCTTCGGAGACATCGAGTGTCTGTGAATTTGCCTCCCGCACTCCTGTAACCTATGCAGCCACACGTTCCTTCCAGCGGTGAACCCAAACTTCCGATATGATGAGGAAGCTGCCGGCCGGCACCCGATGCACCTCAGGAATTCTGCTCACCATCGGCACCCTCATGGGTCCCGGTCCTGATACCCGGTTCCCATGAGCCGGTCTCTAGCAGTCCGCAGCCTGGCGCGAGTCCTGCAGCCCATGAGCCGCTCGCTGGTCCACTGCCATGGTCACCAGACATGTCCTTCCCAATGAGGTGGGGGAGCCGTTCGATCATGACTGCTCTTTGAGCTCCGTACCATTTTCCTGCACCATCTCCACATCACTTGATTCCCGTAATATTCAGAAATCGACCAGTTTCGATTCTGAATGAACACACTGACTTAGCCACCATGGTAGTGAATACCAAAAGGTTCACTAAAAACAATTCTTTCCATCTCAGTTCAAAATGTGACATCCTTCTTTCGGAGTCTGTGACCACTGACATGCCTTAATCTGGCTGACAGTTTTTTTTAAACCGGTTGATTTCAGGGATAATCATTCCTTCCTCATTGTTGGATTAGGTTTCTCTCCTCATAAAGTGGATTGAATTGAAAGCTTGGATTAAAGAACTAGTTATGGGGAGAGACTAGGTCAGCTGGACTTGTTTTCTCTAGAGCAAAGTAAGCTGAAGGGTGACCCGATAGAAGTACAGTAAAAGCCCCTGGTATCCGGCACCTGTGGGATTGGTGGATGCTGGATAAGTGAAATTTCTGGTTGCTTGAGATTGTGTGATGTGTGATTGGGGAACTCACTGCCAGAATGTGCCGATTTTAAACTTTCACATTTATTCCACAATTTACTTTGCCCGTTGCTTGAGGCTGCCGGTTGCTTGAACTCTGGTCAATGGGGATTACTGTGTATAGCATTATGAGAAGCAGAGACAGGGGAGAGAGTCAAAATATTTCTTCCCATGGTCGAGGAATCATATTTTTAATGTGAGAGGAAGGAGGTTTAAAGGGGATTGGAGGAGCAAGTTTTTTTTAAAACCACAGAGAATGATAGTCCTGACCACCTCATTACAGGAAAAATGTGCAGTGGATGCAGAGGAAATTTACCAGGATGTTGCCCGGACTGGAGAACACATCTAATGAAGCCAGATTGACCGAGCTAGGGGTTTTCTCTTTGAAACAGTAAAAGATGAGAGGTGACTCAATGGAGGTGTACAAGATTATGAGGATCATAGATAGGGTGGACAGCCAGAACCTTTCCTCCAGGCTGACAATAGCAAATACAAGAAGATATCGGTTTAAGGTAAGTGGTGAAAAGTTTAGGGGCAATATCAGAGCTAATTTTGTTTTTACTTAGACAGAGGGTGCTGGGTGCCTGGAATGTATTGCTGGGAGTCGTGGTGGAGGCAGGTACAACAGGGACATCTAAAAGACTCTTAGACAGGCAAGGAAAGTAAGAAAGTTATGGGTGCGTGAAATTAACATTTTTAAATTTAGACATGCTGCCCTTTCAACCCACTAGCCCGCATAGCTCAATTTGCCCACAACCCCACTGTTTCTGAACAATGGGAAGAAACCGGAGCACTTGGAGGAACCCCACCCATTCCTTAGAGGCAGCGTGAGATTCAAATCCTGGTCACTGCTGCTGTAACGGCGTTGCACTAATCACTATGCTAAACGTAGGGTTAGATGGTTATGGAGTTGGTTTACACTGATTGGCCCAACATCGTGGGCCAAAGGGTCTGTTCTGAGCTGTAACGTTCTATGCTCTATTATTCATGTGTGGAACTCACTGGTAGTGTAGGAGGTGGAATTACTGTCTGTAAAAGGCATTTAGACAGAGTATAATTGGCAAGGCATAGAAGTTCTAAGGAGGGTACCTGGGTGTGGTGATTCAACCACAGCACTGGGCCACATATCCACCAGCCTACTGCAGGGGCGACCTCTGTACCTGCAGGTAGACAACCTGGGAGGCCGACTGCATCTGACCAGCTGTCAATCACCAACCTGTATATAGATTTGAGCTGGCCCCTCCCGGGCCAGTCACGTACGTGGAGTCGTCGAGATACTACAACTGGTGTACAGAGTTTAAGCGGATTAAAGCCTGTAGTACAGTCTTTCCTGCGTTTTGTGTCTGCTTGCTGCACCACAATGGGACTCATGTAGATGGACAAACAAAAAAGCTCAGCCTAATGGCCTGCTTCTGTACTGTACACTCTATAACTCTGAACAGGTGAGAGCAACCCTTCACCACAGGAGCAGTTTGAGAAGACAGTTTGCGAAGCAAACAATTAGGGATGAACAGTCAATAATCTGGCTTGCCCGTAGTCCACGTTTCCTATGAGGGGAAAGCAGCACAGCAGCTCCCTTGTTCCCAACAGCGAGGGACTCACCATCACAGCTCCTGCCGTCATCGAGAAGCTTGTATGCCTCTGGGCAGCTACAGCGGTAGGACCCAGGGATGTTGATGCAGCTATGCATGCAGAGTCTGGCAAGTCCCTCCAACTGGAAAACCTCACACTCGTCCACATCTGTGCCAAAGAATAAACTTCTTTTTTAAAATTCAAAATAAACTATATTCACAATTAAAAAAATAGATACTGTGCAAAGGTCTTTCCACATTCAGTGTCACATTCAAGACTTTTAACATTTGTAGTGTCGTATTCTGTTATTGTACCTTGTACCGTTAACCATTTATAGCATCATTTCTGCTAATGGGCTCCTCCACACCACCCCTCTCCCCCCCCACGTCTGGGTTCCTCCTTTTGTTGTTTGAGGGGCTTCACCACCAATCTCAGCCCCACAACCTCTGGCAGCAGAGGGAACCTAGACTGTGATCCTTCTCCTCGCACCCTCGCACTGGCAGAGCCAAGCCTCAGTGCCCTCGCGCTGGCAGAGCCAAGCCTCAGTGCATCGCAAAACACATATTCCTGCAGCCAGTCAGCATCACTCCCTCATCAGTGCAAACGAAGGAAGCTTTTACTCAGTATCACATCGCACTGAATAGACCAGCATTCACAGGCCAGGTTTCACATATGGACCTTGTTGTGTCCTTTACCTATTTTGGACTGTACGAGACTTCACATAACATTGTTGACTCTATCTTGCTTCTGCTTGTTAGTATGATCAATGAAGATCTCAATAAAGTCATAATAATTTTCAGCATTTAAGAATTTCTCCTCATCTTAGGTTCTTCTATCAATAATCTTAAATGTGTTCCTACCAACTCTATTAATTTTGGAAATAGCGTTCCTTCATTAACAGTTTACTTATTTCAAAAAAAATCATGACCTTGAACATTAAGTTGACCAATAATCTTTACAGCTCAAAAAAGAACAGTTTCAGCCTCTCTACCTCTCTGCCTTTCTACATAATCAAAACTGCCCTTGTTGCATTCTAACAAAATTCTGTTTAACCTTCTGACATTCCACCCAAAGATTCCAGGAGGGCCCTCATTTTCCAGGCTTCAGCCAATTCCCAAATAAATAAAATACAATTTGTTCGAGCAGCGTCGATGGGAGAACAAGAAAGTTCGATGCTTCGGGTCAGAAGCCTACTGTCCAATCTGTCAATGGTGGGGGAGGGGGGGGGGTAATGAGGTTGAATTCAGAGAGAGAACCAGAAGGCTAAATGTGAGGTACCAATGATGGAATGATACGGTGCATATTCCAGACTGGGAGCCAAAGTTTGGGGTTTGAAGAGATTCAGAGGATGGAAGGAAGTGAGATTGAGGCACAGGATTAACATTAGTGAGATATGTATTTTTTGCACTACCAATTAGTGGCAATTCTGCCGCGCCTGCAGGAAAAAGGAATCTCAGGGTTGTATGTGATGTCACGAATGTACTCTGACAATAAATATGAAATCTGATATGCCAGTTCCTTCCAGTATTCCCAGCCCTTCTGGAGGAGATGGCATGGGATAAAGATGGTCCATTAGTGCCACGGGCTTGTCAATATGGTGCAGATCACAGATTGATGTGAAAATCCAGGTGAGAATCTTAACAGTTTACCAGGACAAGGACCAGTAGAGCTTCAAAGTCATGAGGTTATCGAATGTGGAACTTCAGAATCAGAACCTATTGTCATGAACAAGTCATGAACTTCGGTGTTTTGCGGCAGCGTCACAGTGTAAATATTTGTATTATAAACCATCTTACAAGATGACTATAAAAAAGTTAAAATAATAGTGATACACAAACCAAGGCAGTGTCTACGGGTCATTGATGATTCAGGAATCTGATGGCAGTGGGGAAGAAGCTGTCCTTGTGCCGTTGAGTGCTCATCTTTAGGCTCCTGTTCCTTTTCACCGATGGCGGCAGAGTGAAAAGGGCATGGCCTGGGTGGGGGGGGGGGGGGTCTTTGAGGATCTAGGCTGCTTTTTTAAGACACCGCCTCTTGCAGATATCCTCGAAGGTGCCTGTGATGTCACAGGCTAAGTTAACAACCCTCTGGAGTTTATTCTTGTCCTGAGAGTTGGCGCCTCCATTCCAGGCAGTGATGCCACCAGCCAGATTGCTCTCCATGGTACACCTGGAGAAGGTTAAAGAGTCTCCGGTGGCATACCGAACTGCCTCAGACAAAAGTATAGCTGCTGGTGAGCCTTCTTTGTGATTGCATCAACGTGGAGATATTGCCAGCCAGGAATTTGAAGTTTCTTGATCCTTTCCACTACTGAGCCATCGATGAGGACTGAGTCGTGTTCCCCTGACTTCCTCCTGAAGTCCACAATCATCTCCTTGGTTTTGCTGACGTTGAGCATAGGGTTGTTGTCATTACACCATTCAACGAGCTGATCTATCTCCCTCCAGGACACTTCCTCAGTGCTGTTTGTGATTCTGCCGACAACTGTGGTGTCATCGGCAAACTTGTAGATGGCATTGGAATTGTGTCTGGTTACACCATCGTGGGTGTATAATGAGTAGAGCAGTGAGCTAAGCATCAATCCTTGGGGTGCACCTGTGTTGATGATCAATGAGGAGGAGACATTGTTTCCAATTCATACTGACGGTGAACTTCCAATGAGAAAGTCAAGAATCCAGTTGCATAGTGGGGTACAGAGGCCCAGAGTTTGTAGCTTCTTGACCAACACTGGGGGAATAATGGCATTGAAGGCGGAGCTGTAGTCGATGAAGAGCAGCCATATGTATGATTTGTTGTTTGAGATGATCCAGAGCTGAGTGGAGAGCCAGCGATATTGTGTTTGCTGTGGAGCAATTGTGACACTAGGCGAATTGCTGTGGGTCCAGATCTTTGCTTAAGTACATGTTAATTCTGGCCATGACCAGTCTCTCAAAGCAATTCATCACAGGCAGTTCACATTAATCTTATTGGGCACTGGGATGATTGATCCCCTTTTGAGGCAGGTGGGAGCCTCTGACTGCCACAATGAGGTTGAAAATGTCCGTGAACACACCTGCTAGTTGGTTGGCGCAAATTTTCAGTACCCTACCAGGTATCCCATCGGGGTCTGACTCCTTGCGAGGGTTCACCCTCTTGAATGATGTTCTGACATCACTCTCAGAGACAGATTTCACAGGGTCCTCTGCTTTTTCAGGGATTCTAATAGGCCCTGTTTGCTGCTTCTTCTCAAAACGGGTATAGAAGGTGTTCAGTTCATCGGGTAATGAAGCATCACAGCCATCTATCGTGTTCACCCTTGTTTTAAAGGCTGTAATGGCCTGTAATGGCTGGCATGTATCTGTCTCGGTCTCCAGCTTCCTCTGGAATTGCCACTTTGCTTCAGAGATAACCTTCTTCAGGTCGTACCTGGACTTCTTGTAAAGATCCCGATCCCCAGCCTTAAACGACCTTGTTCTTGCCCTCAGCAGGTTTCAAATTCTCTGTTTAATCCAGGGCTTCTGGTTGGGGAACACTCAGTATTTTCATGTGGGCACACACTCATCCTCACAAGTCTTGATGAAATTGGTGACACCTTTTGCATATTCATTCAAGTCTAGGGATGAGCTCTTGAATATGTACCAGTCCACTGATTCAACGCAGTCCAGCAGATGCTCTACTGCTTCCCTTGACCATACTTACGCTGTCTTCACCACTGGTGCTGTGGTCTTCTTGGATAATGCAAGCCAAGATTTCTTGAATACGCTTGAACAATGGAACTAGGAAATTGATTAAGAAACCATTTCAGGAACATTCAACATGGGTTTGTGTGTGGAAGGTCATGTTTGACAAATCTTGTTGAATTTTTTGTAGAGGTGACTAGGAATGTTGATGAGGGTAGGGCTGTAGATGTGGTCTGTATGGATATCAGTAAGGCCTTCGATAAGATTTCACATGGAAGGTTAGTAAGGAAGGTTCAGGTGCTGGGTATTAATTTTAAGACAGTCAAATAGTTCAACAGTGGCTAGAAGGTAGATGCCAGAGAGTCATGGTGGATAACTGTCTGTCAGGATGGAGGCCGGTGATGAGCGGTGTGCCTCAGGGATCGGTATTGGGTCCCTTGTTATTTGTCATTTACATGGATGATTTGAATGACGGAGTGGTAAACTGGGTTAGTAAATATGCGGATAATACAAAAATAGGGGGAGTTGTGGATAGTGAAGATGGTTGTCAGAGAGTGCAGAGGGATTTGGACAGCTTAGAAGAGTGGGCTGAAAGGTGGTAGATGGAGTTTAATGTAGATAAGTGTGAGGTGCTTCATTTTGGGAAGAAGAATCAAAACAGGATGTACACGGTGAAGGGGAGGGCGTTGAGGAATGAAGAGGAGCAGAAAGATCGAGGAATAACGATTCATCATTTTTTGAAGGTGGAATCTCATGTAGATAGGGTGGTGAAGAAGGCTTTTAGTATGTTGGGCTTTATAAATCAATGCAGAGAATACAGGAGTTATTCATACTGAAGTGATATTAAGACTGTTTAAGGTATTGGTGAGGGTAAATTTACAGTACTATGGGTATTTCTGGTCACTAAATTATAGGAAGGATATCAATAAGGTAGAGAGGGTGCAGAGAAGATTTAGTAAAATGTTGCCTGGATTTCAGAATCTAGAATACAAAGAAAGATTGAGTAGATTAGGTCTTTATTCATTGGAGTGTAGAAGGTTGAGGGGGAATTTAATAGAGGTATTTAAAATTATGAGGGGAATAGATAGAATAGATGTGCATAGGCTCTTTCCCTTGAGGGTAGGTGAGATTGGAACGAGGGGTCATGAGTTAGAGGTTAGGGGGCAAAAGTTTAAAAGTAACATGAGAAGGAACTTCTTCACTCAGAGAGTGGTGGCTGAGTGGAATGACCTTCCGGAAGAGGTGGTCACAGCAAAGTCAATTTTGTCATTTAGGAAAAGTTGGATAGGTATATGGATGAGAGGGGATTGGAGGGTTATGGGCAAAGTGCAGGTAGGTAGGACTAGAGGAGATCACTTAGATCGGTATGGACGAGAGGGGCCGAGGTGGCCTGTTTCCATACTGTACTTGTTATTTGGTCATTTCAGAGGCTTTTTTAAAAAAATAAATTTGTTAATGGGATGGTTGGCAACATTAACATGTATTGTCCATTCTTAATTATCCCTCCTGGAGAGGGGGTTAGGAGTCAAACATTAATGAGTGTACAGACCAAACTGGGAATGGATGGGACATTTCTTTCCCCAGAGAATGTTAATACACCCAATGCATTTTTGCAACAATTCACAATTTCACTGAAAATGAGACAATCTTTAATTCTCAGTTTAATTAATGATTTGAATTTCTTTCCCCTTGTTTCTACAGCATGTTTCCAATTCAGGCCTTGGAAGCAAGTGTTCCTTTCAGTTCAATTAAATAACCAGTATAGCAAAGTTTTGGGTGGCACGGTTGGTGTAACACCACTACAGTGGCAGCGATCGGGTCCGGGGTTCGAATCCCATGCTGTCTGTAAGGAGTTTGTACGTGTCTCCCCACGTCTGTATGGGTTTTCCTCAGGGACTCTGGTTTCCTCCCACTGTTTGAAGTGCACCGGGGATTGTAGGTTAATCCGATGTAATTGGATGGCACGGGACTCCTGGGCCAAAATGGCCTGTTACCGTGCTGTATGTCTAAATATGTCTAAGTACCTGTAAAAGTAGAAATGGAGGTAGTGTTTCAGGTCAATGACTCTCGTCAGAACTTGGAAATTGTTTCATCACAGCTATTAACTTCCAATAGTGCCAAGGCATGTACAGGTCTTTGATGGCGTACTAATAGTTTATTTGGCACCCACACATACCTTGGCAGAGACTATTTTCACTGGTTCCACTCATATGGAAGCCAGCATCACAGCTGCAGTGCTGGGTGCGCTCGATCTCTGCACAGCGGGGCTTCCGGCTGAAGAATGAGTCACTTAACGCACTCCAGTCTCTCGCGGCAGGAGCTTGGTGGTACGGGGGAAGAAATGACAGACCAGAAAAGATTGTATGAACTTCTGTTTTGAACACAATGAATAGGAGAAGCTTGTTAAATGTAAAACAGACACCTTGCCAGTGAAATTCCCAAATGATGGTTAAAAATGTTGGCTTGAGTATAAAGGCTTCACCTAAACTTAAAAGTTCCCTTGCCACTACACATATTTATATCCGAGCTCACCATTTGTTTTGCTTGGATGCTGCCACTCAGTTTAAAGATTTAAAATGTCCTCCATTAGGGGGATCATGCAATGAATCATTATTGGGCAGAGACTCAGCATTTTATGGAACAGTAATAATATTATTTCACAACATTAAATACTAGTAATTCAGGAGAGAGAAAAAAGAAATAAACCATTTTCACATTATTTTTGACGTCTCTGATTTCTAACAGTAAATTGTCCCTCAAAGAAATTAAAACCAAGAGGTTGTGCCAAAAATTAAAACTGTTTTTATTTATGATGGCAAGAGCTTGCATTCATTTAGCATTTTTAATGCAGCAAAAGTTCCAAGATGTTTTATAGGACACTTTGCAAGACCCAGGAGACATTAGGATTAATGCCTAGATGCAGCCATTCTCAATCTTTTTTTCAGCTCTATGAAAGCCACCCCTCCCCACCTCTGGGTCTCAGCTCACAGTATAATGGCCCCCCCCCTTCCAGTCAAGTTATGGTTTCTTCTGTACTTCTCCCCTACCAACTACATTAAAAAAAATTTATGTCATGTGCAGTGGAAAGAAAACGAGGCTTTTTACTTAAATGTGCTATGGAGGGCCCTCGTTGAGGATGGCTGGCAAAGGCCGCATTAAGAAACAATAAGAAGAGCAGAATTAAGCCATTCAGCCCATCAAGTCTGCACCGCCATTCAATTATGATTGATTTATTTTCCCCTCTCAACCCCATTCTCCTGCCTTCTCTCCATAACCTTTGACATCCTTACTAATCAAGAAACCTCTGCTTTAAATCTACCCATCGACTTGAATCCCCTTCCCTGCGAAGCAGTTATGTTCAGTTGGTTTCTTCCATACTTCAGGTGGTACAGCTAGCATGGCGGTTAGCGCTATGCTGTGGCAGAGACCTGGGATCGAATGTGGAACCATCTGTAAGGACTTTGTACATTTCCGCTGTCTCTCCAGGAGCTCCGGTTGCCTCCCACTCTTCAAAAATGTATAGGGTTGTAGGTTAATTGGGTGTCATTGGACAGCACCGGCTCATGGGCTGGAAGGACTTGCTGTACGTCTAAATATAAATTTAATATCTTGTTCCGAAAACATAAAAATATTTTATGAATTCAGTCCGTTTCCCCCCCCCCCCCCCCCACCATGCACTGTGGCCCGGGAGGGGGGGGGGGGTGAGTGTGCATTTGGCCCCCATTGATCATGACTAGTCAGCAAGCTGAAGGGGCTGCTGGTGTGCAGGGGCCAATGTTGGAGGAACACACTGTTCTCAGAGAATGGTCTACATTAAGATCAAAGCTTGGTGTTGACTTTCCTTTACTTTTAATCACGTTAACATTTTCATCCATTTTTAGCTATGAGTTATTTGTGATGTGACAGAACCTTGGTGGGGGAGTGATTGAGAATGCAGAGAGAACAAAAAATGGGATTAATGTAAATTTTTTAATTTAGACATACAGCATGGTAATAGGCCCTTCTGGCCCACGAGCTCATGCCGCCTTAATACACCCAATTAACCGTCAATCCCCAGTACTTTTTGGATGGTGGGAGGAAACCGGAACCCCAGGAGGAAACTCACGCAGACACGGGGAGAAGGTATAAACACATAGGTGTCACTGGATTTGAATCCAGGTCGCTCATGCTGTAATAGCGTTGCATTAACTGTGCCGCCCAAACAAGGATTAGTGATTGATGGCTTTGATGGGCCAAAGAATCTGTTTCCCTGTTTGTATCTGTAGTAAATCACAAGATTCTGGCGGTACCATGGTTGAAGTATAAACACAAGTTGCTGGAGAAACTCAGCTGGCCAAACAGTGTCCTTTATGTAGCAAAGGCAGAGACACAGAACCGATGTTTCGGGCTTGAGCCCTTCATCAAAGTATGAGAAAATGCCGGCAAGCGTCAAAACAAAAGAGTGGGGGTGGGGAAGGGGGGTGGCAACAGCAGGAGATGATAGGTGGAGAAAGGAGGGAGGGGACAGCAGCGATGAGGGGGAGGAGGGATGGCAGGGTGGGTGGAAAAATTGGAAAGACTGGAAAGGGAGAGGGGAAAGAAAAGGCGAGCAGGTTTAGTGGAAAGCAATAAAGTTAATTCCGTCTGGAGGGTGCCCAGACAGAAAATAAGGTGTTGTTCCTCCAATCTGAGGGTGGTCAGGGTGGGACAGTACACAAGGCCATGGACAGACATGTGAGTGCGGGAGTGTGATCCAGAATTGAAGTGGTTGGCCACTGTGGTTGCGGACGCAGCGGGGGTACTGAGCGAAGCGACCTCCCAGTCTGCGACCGGTCTCTCCGATGTAGAAAATGCCACAGAGGGAGCACCGGGTGCAGTAAATAAGTCCTCTGAGTGTACAGGTGAAGAGTTGCTTGCTTAAAATGGAAGGCCTGTTTGGGGCCCCGGACCATGGTGAGGGAGGAGGAGTGGGCACAGAGGAAGGTGCCAGGGGTGCGATTGGTGGGGAAGGATGAGTGCACGAGAGAATCACGGAGGTCCCTGTGGAAGGCCGAGAGAGGAGGAGTGGGAAAGATGTTACTGGCAGTGGGATCCTGTAGCAAGTGCCGGAAATTCTGGCGGATGATGTGTTGGATGTGTAGGCTGGTGGGGTGGTAGGCGAGGATGAGGGGGATTCTATGCTTGTTGCATCTGGGGTCACTTGTCTGAGTGCTACTGTTACTTCATTACTACCTGTCGCATGGTCGATGACTAAACCATCTCTCCCACTAGACTTGCATGATGCGGAGGGCGGCTAGACACCCTGCAGGATGAAAAAACAAGACCTGCCAAAGGGTGGATGAACCCCCTCGTAGGGTCAACGGCCATCTAGCAAACATGTGTCGTGAAGCGTGGAAAGGGCATCCCTTGCCTTGAAGCTTTGTCTGGCCATTCATTACTACAGAACTCCCCCCAGCCATCTTGGACCTCACCATGCTGCTGGATCTGGGAGGGGATGTCGAGAGGATGGGTCTGGATCTGTGCAACCCCCTACTCACCTAAATCCATTCACACACACGCTGTTCCTTTCTGAGTGGAGTATCCTCGTCCTGTGAGATGGACAGCAACTGGAGGCAGAGGGAGCCAGGGCAGATGAGCAGGAAATAGAAGAGATACAGGTGAAGGCTGAGTTGATATTGGTGGAGGGGAAGCCATGTTTGTGGAAGAAGGCAGACATTTTGAAAGATCTGGACTGGAAGACCTCATCTTGGGAACAGACGGTGGAGACGAGAAATTGAGAGAAGGGGATGGAATCCTAACAGGGGACAGGGTGTGAGGAAGTGTAGTCCAGGTAGTTGTGGGAGTTCAACGGTTTGTAGTATATGTCGATGGAAAGCTTATTTCCCAAGACAGACAGTTCCAGGCAGGGACAGTGTTATCAGAGATGGACCAGGTATGTTTGAGATCAGGGTGGAAGGTGGCTGCGATGTGGATGAAGTTAACAAGCTCATCGTGGGTGCATGGGGCAGCTCCAATGTAGTCGTTGATTTACTGGAGGAAGAGTTGAGGGGTCTTGTCTGTGTAGGCTTGTATCTGTGATTCCTTTGAGTTGAGTCTAAGTCTGGTGAATAAAGCTGATTCTGAGAGTAAAGTGCAGTGATGGTGACATCTTTCTTTTGTTAAATCAATGCCCATGAAAATATCTCATTAAAGTATAGGAGAGCCCCCTGTGGCTTCCTTACCAACTTTACCTTCCCACCCAGTTTATCTGGTGGTTGTCTCCCAACATCACCCCACCTGGTTCCAGCTAACCGACAATGTTCAACCCTCCCCAGTCCACTTATCACCCCCACTGACCCCTCTCCCTTCCTTCATGATTGCCAGTCTCCTATCTCCTTTCCTAGTCTGGAAGCAGAGTTTCTATCCAAAGCACTGACAGTCCTTCTCCCTCCACAGAAGCTGCTCGACCCACAGGAGTTCCTCAGGCAGATATTGTTGCTTTGGATTCCAGCAACTCCTGTGCCTCCATCTGGCGGTTTCTGCTATACGTATAGGGTGCAATGGCACATTTTGAGATATGACAAGATCTGTTTTGGTCTATTACCATTCATTTAATGACTTGAGAAACCAGAATCTTAAATGAGGTTTTTAGACATACCTTCAACCCCACAAGCCCAAGCTGCCCAAATACAATAAACCCCCCGAGTATCCAGTACCTATGGAGATTGGTATATACCGGATAAGTGTATTTTCCAGATGCTTGAGAACAGCACCTGATAGCCTGAATATGCCTGAGATTGTCTGATCTTGGCTCAGGCCTGGTCAGTACTTGGAGGGGAGACCACCTGGGGAAAGATGAGTGGACAAGAGAATCACAGGTGCTGTAGGTTTCTATGAGGGACACTGGACAAAGTGGTGACTCTCGGTCTGCCTTATGGCGGACAGAAGTTAAAGAGTTTCATATGTGTTACATTCTAAATGTAGTATTACGTGACCCTACTCCAACAATGCCTAACTAATTTACGTGCATTAAGAATAAACAGTTTAAAAGACAAAAATATTCTACTGTACTTACACTGAACAAACTTCACTTGCATGAATATATAAACCTTAAAGCATTTTACTTAATTTTCAGTCACATTCTTTGAAAACATTTAACCATCGCTACATCTGCAGATTCCTCCCCTTCCACGGAGCCACTGAAAAGAACTAACCCCACCCTCCCACCCCCCTCCCCCACCACCAAGTTTACAGATAAAGCCTCTGACCATGGCGACTCTTACCAAGCAGGGATAAGGAGACACTTTAAGAGAGTCACCCCAACAGCGAGCGGCATCAACGAGCTCTTCATCCTGCGTGACGCCACTGCTGTTTCACACAACCTTATACAAACAGCTGCTCTGAGCTAAGTATGACCAAGGCCCTCCCTCCGCTGGCTGAATATTTGCTCCCATCTTCACCAAAGGTTTATTTGTTACCTCAGAGAACATTTACTTTTACAATTTTAAACTTGTGTATTTTTTATCTATTATTTTATTCTTATTTATTTTAATTTTTAAACATTTATTTTCCTCGCTTTTTTTTGCAGGTTGCTTGAATCTCAGATACCAGGGGTTTTATTGTACACCTACAATCACCTGTATATGTTTTTGGAGTGTGGGAGGAAACCGGAGCACCCGGAGGAAACCCATGCAGACATGAGGAGAGCGTACAACCTCCTTACAGACAGCGCCAGATTCGAACCTGTGTCGTTAATGCTATAAGAGTGTTATAGCGTTATGCTAACTGTGCCGGACTATAACCACAAAAAGCAAATTGACCAGAAATGGTTACATTTTTTAAGCGTAGATGCAAGAGACTGCAGACGTTGGAACCTGCAGCAAAGTAACGAACTGGTGGAGGATTTCAATGGGTGGAGAGAGAGATGATGGGCAGAATTAAGAGGAAAAGCCGGGGAGGGGAGGTGGGAGTGGACCAAGCATTGATGAGTGGGAAAAAGCCAGGTAGGGGAAGGAGGGATGGGGAAGGAATTGGGAGGTAGAGGCAAGTCAACGATAGGTGGAAGCAGGCAAGGAAAAAGAAAACAAACTTGTTTCTCTTTTCAGTGCCCTCAGCAAACTACAGAGGCTCTCCAATATAAGGAAGGGCCATCCCTGTCGGTTCGGAGCTCTGAGCATCCAAGAATGAAATGGCGGCAAAAAGAACAGCTGTCAGAGCTGGGATCTAATTCACATCTCTCGTGGATACCTGTTAAGTCAGCAAACATTTACATTTATAACGCCACGCTGGAGCACTGCTAAGAGGTAATCACTCAATCCTCTCTTCCTGCTCTCTGATAGCTTAAAAACAATTTAAAATGTTATTAAGAAGCATGACTACATTCTCACACTGGAATGTGCGTGCCTAGACATGATAAGAGCTCTCCTTCAAAGAGAAAAATCTGGACTGGATTACACACGTTTTAAAAATAAATAAAAATATATCCAGTTCACATTACACTCTATATTTTTTTTGGTTAACTGATTGAATTTTAAAATGTAAAATCCCTCCTCACACAATAGCACCATAACATTTTTGAGGGAGTACTGCTATTTACTTAGTAATTTTCGCTGGAGCAAGGGTTTCTGCGCTCATGTTCACTATCCAGCTGACTAGCAGATGTTACTTACTGACCTGTCTGAATTGGGTACTCGCAGAGGCTCCCTGTCCAATTGTTTGGACAGGAACACGTGTAGTGGTTCACAGCGTCCACACAGGAGCCTCCATTCTGGCAGGGATTGCTGACACACTCGTTAATCTCTGTAAGAGAAACCAAACAGCCTTTGAAAAAAAGTATCAGGATCCGGCGAAACCATTGTCCAAGTCAAGAATGCAGTGGGTATTGGAATCGGAGGAGCTGAGAATGAAATGCTCTGATGGGAACTGGTTATTGAATCATCAGATGGAACAAATGGGCAGTGGTAGTGGTGAACAAATACTTCAACAGCGACGGGAAAGGAGCGGCAGAGATCACATTGGTGGGTCAATTAGTCACACTTGGCAAATCATGGACGATTGCTTGTGCTGGGCACGCAGTAAAGTATGGGCACTTATGAAATTCAGTTGTTGACGGCAATCGCGCCACCCTCTAAATTTAGACATACAGCACGGTAACCGTCCCTTCTCGCCCACGAGCCTGTGCCACCCAATTAACCTACAACCCCTGTACATTTTTGAAGGGTAGGAGGAAGCTGGAGCACCTGGAGGAAACCCATGCAGACATGGAGAGAACGTACAAACTCCTTACAGACAGCGCGGGATTAGAACCCAGCTCACTGGCATGATAATAGCCTTGTGCTAACCGCTGTGCTCACCATGCCACCATTTTATTACAACCTCATGTAAAGCTCTGGTTCAAATGTAGCTGGTGGACAACATTTAGAGCAGAGCTTCAGAAAGGAAAGACGGACTTCAGAGAGGGTATTGAATTGTTCGCTGTCACGTGCACTGAGATACGGTAAACAGCTTGGTTGGCTAACTCACACAACAGGGTTATGCAAGAATAGATAATAAAGAAACAATTGAACAACAGTGTAGGAAGTCATGTTACAATCAGTGAAATAGTGCAGGGGAGAGAGAAAATCACTAAAACCTTTTGTATGGATGCCGCAGAGTAAGTCAGACCTAGAAGGGTTAAAGCACAACTTCATCAAGTTGCATACACTAGTGTTGTATTCCTTAGAGTGCGTGAGACTAAGAGGGTGACCTCAGACACTCTAAGGGGGTGACGTCAGCCACTCTAAGGGGGTGACGTCAGCCACTCTAAGGGGGTGACCTCAGCCACTCTAAGGGGGTGACCTCAGCCACTCTAAGGGGGTGACCTCAGCCACTCCAAGGGGGTGACCGCAGACACTCTAAGGGGGTGATCGCAGACATTCTAAGGGGGTGACCTCAGACACTCTAAGGGAGTGACCGCAGACACTCTAATCACCAGCCTGGACCTCTCTTCCCAGCTCAGGCCAGGGATCAAAAGAAAAAATAAAATTGAGATGGCTGGATCTTGTTAGGTTCGAGTACAGGAGTATTAGTGGGTACATAAATGCAGATTAGCCTTGATCTAAAGGGACAAAGTAAGAACGCAGAGGGACTGAAAGACCCAGTCACGGGATAGTTAGTCCTAATTGTCCGTCTGCATTCATCCGCAACATTGCAGTGCAGTTCCATACTGTTTCTTAAGGAATTCTCCTCCCAGCAGCATGGGCTCAAACAGACAAGCGTTGAACTCTGCACAGGCAGTTGCACAGAGGTCTCTCAGGCCATCCATCAGTGCACCATCCACCCAGAGCTACCCTGCCCATGCCAGACGAGGGGCGGGGGCCATCAATAGCATGCCTGGAATAGCTCTGGACCGTTAGACTATGAAGTTATTTAATGAAACGTCTGAAGGCATTAACCCAATGCTACTTCCGAAATCCATCGAGGCTTGGCAGCTGCAGGATGGCTGCGTTACTGGCGCAAGTGAGTGCAGGTAGTCTGGCGCCGGCAGAGCCTGCCTGGTGAGAAGCTCTGTCTGCGATGTGTATCATGAAGCTGAGCGAAGAGAGGCCAGGTGTTCCCAGGTTGGGAATGGAATGCAAAACTGGCTTAATTTAAACCTGCAAACATTACGTTGCCTTTGATCAGGATGGCTTTATGTGACAATGAACATCAAACCAACTTCATTATTCAAATCTTCAATCATCCAGGGGCTAGTATTCCACAGCTTTATTGAAGAGGTTGGTGCAAGTACAAGACTCATCCAGCCACCATTCCTCACTGATCCCCATAATCATTACCCCCCCCATCATTCTCATTGCCGTCAGCCCCTCTCCACCATCCCCATCACCCCTCTGTCCACGAACCCCCCCATCCCCATCACATGCTCTCCACCATCCCCGTCACCTCCTCTCCACCATCCCTCATCCCCACCCTCCCCTTCTCCACCATCCCCATCATCTCCTCTCCACCATCAACCAGAAACCCCTCTCCACCATCCCCCTCTGTCTCCCCCTCTCCACCATCCCCCCTCCACCATCTCCAATCATCCTCTCTCCACCATTCCCCCTCCACCATCTCCCATCAACCCCCTTTCTACCTCCCCTCTTATTCCCATCCTCCATTCTCCAACATCCCCCATAATCACCCCCTCTCCACCATACCCCACACCCAATTCCCCACCACCATCACCCAACAATCACCACCATCACCCTCCAATACCCAACACTCCCACCCACCACCTCTCCCTCCTCATCAACTACATCCAACCCCTACCGTCACCCTCCCACTACCACTGCCCAACCTTTACCCCATCTAACCCTGACCATTACCTCCATTCTCCCATCATTTCCATCACCTTCATCCAACCCCCACTATCTCCACCACCACTACCTATCACTCCTCCAAACCTTCACCCATTCCAACCCCCACAATCAACCTTCAACACCTTCAGCACCCTAATACCCTCCAAAAACCCCACCCCATCACTTTCTCCCCATCCCTCCACAATCACCACTCCCATCTCCCTCCACCCTCATGTCACCCCTTTATCACCATTCGCGCTCCACCACTACTGTCAGCCTTTCACATTTGAGAAGAATCTCTCAGGATAACCTTGTCACTGCTGTGGACCAGTCTTGTCCCAAAGCAGACAGAGATGATCCACCTGCATCCAGCTCTTTCTTTCCTCAGTTAACCAAATGATTGGAGGTAAAATATCAACCACCAAGGGTGATCGTGCAGGAAGAGTTACCTGTGCAGTTCGCACTCCTCCCAGTCCATCGACCACTGGGTTGACAAACCCTGGTGCTGGAGCCACTGAGCTGATATCCTGGATGGCAGATGAAGTGCACTTCATGATCCGTGCCGTACTTGGAGCCAAACTTCTTGCCATACCTGGGCGCCTCCAGTGAAGGGCACGATATCACTGAGTTAAATAGAGAGGGCAAGGGTCTCAGCAGAGTTTATATCCCTCACGCGGCAACACCTGCTTAAATTAAGGGACTTGGTGATTATCACTTGCCGTAAGAAATAGGAACAGGGCTCAGCCTTCTGTCCCGTTGAGCCTGCTCCGCCATTCAGTAAGACCATAGCTGATCGGGCCATGGACTCAGCTCCTCCTACCAGCTTTTTCTCCATAACCACCAATTCCCTGACAATGCAAAAATCTGTCTCACCGTGTCTTAAAACACATTTAATGAGGCAGCCTCTACAGCTTCCTCGGGCAGAGAATTCCACAGCTTCACTAGGCTCCTCGTTTCCGCCTTAAATCTACTCCCCCGAATCTTGACTCTCTGCAGGTCTGCGATGGAAGAGGTCAAATGGTTTTCAAGAGCGAATTGTCACTTGAAGGAAAGAAATTTTCGGGGCAATGGAGGCAGAATATAGGGAAATGGCACTGAAGAGGCTGCTTAACAATCAGAATCAGATTTACTGTCAGGTGTCATGAAATTCGTTGTTTTGCGACAGCAGTATTGTGCATTACAGGTCCTATAAATGACAATTCCATAAATACAAGATTTAAAAAAAATTAGTGGCTGGCATAGATTCAATAGCTGAATGCCCCCCCCCCCCACCTTCTGTACCCCAACAATTGTGTGATTTCATTTAAATAACCTTTGAGGCTTTAAGAATGACCTCAAATCAGTTGGGATATTATTTAAACTGGAAAATGATGAGATGGATTGAACACACAGTTTTGAAGTGGGAGTTGTGCCTTCAAACTGAAATGGGAAAACCTTGTAGTTCCAACCCAATATAGAATGCGATATTTTTTACACCTGTTTGGGGTGGATTAGTTAATTTAAATAGCTATGCTGTTTAACTAGCTACTGGTGGATTTAAACAGTGTCTTAATCCCACAGGTGTCAGTGCACTAATCACAGGCTGACCTGATGTGGATGAAGGTTATCACTTCCTTGCCTCTGGTCAAAACCGCGGGATCCCCGATTATCTGCTGAACACCACCGTGGCAATACTGGGTAGCATTGCAGTGCAGTGGTTGGCCTTGCAACTCCAGGAAGCCGGATTCAATGCTGACCTCAGCTGCCATCTAGAGCTTGAATTCCTTCCCTGTAAACAGGTGGGTTTCCTACAATGTTGTGCTAGTAGATTAATTACTCCTCACTCTCAATCAACGGCAAAGGGAATCAAAGGGGAGTTGATGGATAGAAATTCCTGACTATAGAAATTCCTTTGTATTTCTGTTCCAAGCAGACACCTAAGTTGTGCCCTCTTGTCCTAGACTCTTCCACCATGGGAAACAACCTTTCTACATCTACTATGTCTATGCTTTTCAGTTTTCATTCTCCTAAATTCCGAGTGTAGTCCAAGAGCAGTCAAATGCTCCTCAAATGATAATCTTTTCATTCCCAGAATTTAATGGACACAACCCAGGACATCAGAGACAAAACCCTCCCCACTATTGAGCACATCTACAGGGAACGCTGCCGTCGGAGAGCAGCAGCGATCATCAAAGACCCTCACCACCCAGCCCCTGCTCTTTTCTCATCAGGAAAGAGGTGTAGGTGCCTCAAGACTCGAACAACCAGGTTCAGGAACAGCAGCTACCCCTCCACCATCAGACTCCTCAACGACCAACTCAATCAGGGACTCATTTAAGGACTCTTACTTGTGCACTTTATTGATTTTCTTTTTGTTCTCTCAGTTTTGCACAGTCAGTTTGTTTACAGTTCTTGGTTTGTTTACAAGTTTACGCTGTGTACATTATTTTTTGCACTACTATTTAGTGGTAATTCTGCCGTGCCTGCAGAGAAATGAATCTCAGGGTTGTATGTGATGTCATCTATGTACTGACAAGAAATCTGAAATCTCATCTGAACCCTCTCCAATGTCACCATGTCCTTTTTTAAAATGAGGAGCCCAAACCTGCTCATAATACTCCAGGTGAGTGAGGTCTCACCAGAGCCTGATAAAGCCCTGCTCTCGTTCCTCTTGAAATGAATGCATTTGCCTTCATCATTGACTAAAATGTGCAAGCTTACCTTCATTCTATCCTGCACGAGGACTCCCAGGCCCCTTTGCATCTGAGTATTTACAATTTTCTCCCCATTGAGAAAATAGTCTGCCTGTTTATTTTTTTTCTACCAAAGTACACGACCATACATTTTCCAACACTGTATTGCATTTGCCCCTTGTCTGTCCACAATCTATCTACGTCCTTCTGTAGCCTCCCTGTTTCCTCAACATTACCTGTTCCTCCACCCCAATCTTCATATCATCCGCAAACGTGGCCACAAAGCCATTCATTCCATAATCCAAATCATTAATGGACAACATAAAGAAAAGTGGCCCCCAAAACCGACCCCTGTGGAACACCACTAGCGACTGGCTGACAATCAGAATAGGATCCTTGTATTCCAACTCTGCTTCCTGCCAAACAGCCAATGCTCTACCCATGCTAGTAGCTTCCTGTTATCCCATGGACTCTTATCTTTTTAAATAGCCTTGTCAAAGACCTTCTGAAAATCACATTGCGCAACATTCACTGCATCTCCTTTATCCAGCCTGCTTGTCACTTCTTCAAATAATTCTAATCTGGTTGTCAAGCAAGATTTTCGCTTCAGCAAACTATGCCGGCTTTAGCTCATCTTGTCATGTGTGTCTAAGTACTCTTGGACCTCATCCCTGACGACCGACTCCAACATCTTCCCAACCGCTGACATCAGGCTAACCGGTCTGTAATTTCCTTGCTGCTGCCTCCCTCCCTTCCTGAATAGTGGGGTGACATTTGCAATTTTCCAGTCCTCTGGGACCATGCCAGAACCTATTGATTCCTGAAAGGTCATTACCAATGCCTCCACAATCTATACCTCTACACCTTTCAGTACCCAAGGGTGTAATCCATCTGGTCCGGGAAATGTATCCACCCTTGGACCATTCAGCTTTCTGAGCACCTTTTCCCTTGAAATAGTAATTGCACTCACATCCCTTCCCTGATACCCTTTGACATCCGGCACACTGCTTTCATCTTCCACAGTGAGGACTGATGCAAAATACTCATTCAGTTCCTCTGCCCATCTCGTCTCCCATTATTATTTCTCCAGCTTCGTTTTCCCGTCGTCCTCTTCCTACCCTTACCACTCTTCGACTCTTTATTGCAGTCTACTTGAAGAAGCTTTTCGTATTCTCTTTGAAATTATTCACTAGCCTACTTTCATACTTCATATTTTCCCTCCTTATGAGTTTTTTAGTGGCCTTCTGCAAGTTTTTAAAAACTTCCCAGTCCTCTACCTTCCCATTAATTTTTGCTTCCTTATCTGCCATCCCTTTTGCTTTCATGTTTGCTTTGACTTCCCTCGTCACCCACAGTTGTGACCCTTTCTTTGGTCTGTATTTATCCCGCACCTTCCTCATTTCTTGCAGAAACCCCATCCATTGCTGCTCTGCTGTCTTCCCAACTATTACCCTCATGGCCAGTTCCTCTCTCATGTCTCTGTAACTCCACTGAAATCTAACCTTGGGTTCTCTTTGTCAAATCTCATTTCGAACTCAATCTGAAATCGGAATTGGAATCATATTGTGATCACTGCCCCCTAATGGTTCCTTTACTCTCAGCTCTCATCACCACCATGCCCAATCCAGTAGAGCCGATCCCCGAGTGGGCCTGTCAACAAGCTGCTCTAAAAAGCCATCTCGTGGGCATTCTATAAATTCTCTCCCCTGAGATCCAGTCCCAACCTTGTTTTCCCAATCTACTTGCATGTTAAAATACCCTGTGATTATCATAACGTTGCCTTTTTGATGTTTCTTCATTTCCTGTTGTAATTTGTCATCCACATTCTGGCTCCTGTTTTGGAGGTCTGTATGTAAATGCCAACGTTTCTAACCTTGCCACTTCTTAACTCAATCCACAATGATTCTACTTCTTCTAATCCTATGTTACCTCTTTCTAATAATTTAATGTTATTCCTAACCAACAGAGCCACACCACCCCTCTGCTTACCTGCCTCTCCTTTCGACACACTGTGTATCCTTGGACATTGAACTCCCAATGGTACCTATACATTAGCCATGACTCCGCGATGGCCACAACATCATGCCTGCCAATCTGCTGTACAACAAGGTCATCCACTTTATTTCTTATGCGACATGCATTTAAATACAAAATCTTTAGTCCTGTATTTGTTACTTTTTTTGACTCTGCGTTCCTGTTGCTTTTCAACTGCAATTTTCCCCATGCCTGTCCTTCCACACAAGCTCCCGACCGGCTGTCCCTCCTTGTGCGCCAACCGCTGCTTCCCCTGCCTCTTCACTTTGGTTCCCACCCTCCTCCCCCTGACAATCTAGTTTAAACCACTCCCCCCCAACCAACTGCATTAGCAAACCTCGCTGCCAGGATATTGGTTCCTCTCGAGTTCAGATGCAACTCGCCCCACTTGTACAGGTCACCCCTTCCCCAGAATAGGGACACAAGGCGCCACAAGCTGGGAAGGCCAGAACTTGAAACCCTGCCCCCTGCACCATCTCTTCGGGCCTGCACTATCTTCCTGTTCTGACCTTCCCCAGCTTATGGCACCGGGCGTAATCCAGCGATCACCACCTTGGAGGTCCTGCTCTTCAGCCTCTTTCCTAACTCCACGAAATTACTTTGCAGGACCTCTACCCCACTCCTCCCTATGTCATTGGTATCAATATGTATCATAACCTCTGGCTGCTCTTTAAAAATATTTGGCACCTAATGAGACATTCTAAACCCCATTGCACTGGCCCATATCTGTGAAAGCAGATGTGGTCAAGCAATCATTAGGACGTCTTTGAGCTCCCCCCCATACCCCACCTTTTTATTCAGGTTTCTGCCTAGTTTTCAACATTCCCAACGAAAGGATCATGCCCAAAACATCTGACTGCATTTTACTTCCTATGGATTCAAGATCCCTCTTTTGTCATGTAATAAAACAGGGGTAATATTACACAAAATTATAGATTTGGCATGAGCAGAAATTGCTGGGCATCTCTTACATTCAGAGAAAGAGAAACAAAAGATAGTTCTCCCCCAATCCCCCCCCCGCACCCGAACCACCAAGAATTCGCCTCCAGCACTCCTGCAGCCCAAATCATCGGCCAGCCGAGCTGCAGATCTGAACCTCCAACACAATTAGGAAGTCTTCAGCACCCTCTCAATTCCTGGTTCCGATAGCTGGCACCCCTTCAGCCAATCTCCAGGAGTCCGTAGCCTGGTGTGAGTCCTTGCCTCGAGTCTGCCACCTGTGTGTTCTACATCTGCAGAGCTCCTCACTGGTTCGGTGCTGTGGTTACTGTCCCGGGTCATCTCCTCTGCTTCTACTTCTCAAGCGGGGGGGTGGGGCTGGGTGGTCTCCCCCATTTCTGGTGCCCTGCAGCAGACTGGTGCTTCCCCCGAATCTGCAATCCTTCGAGGATCCTGCCGAACAGAGGTGCCAGAGGATGCAGAACATAAAACGTAGGATGCTTCTCCAACCCTTTTGCTCACTGCACTTAGACCCCAGCATCTGCAGATTTTCTTGACCATTGAACATGTCGGGACACTAATTCAAGACACCACAACCAAGAAGGCTGTGAATAACTCAAGCATTTGAGTGTTTGATAAACTCGATGATCCCTTGGTTACCCTTTAGAGGTACAGACCCACCTCAAAAAAATTTGGCTGCATCCAGCACACAGTATCTTTGACCTACTATTGTCAAGGCTGGGAAATAGCTTCTTCCCTGTTAGGCTGTAAGGTTGATGAAGAGTATCCTATAACTGAATCAATCATCCCAAAATATTTATTTAAAATTATACCTTCACGTACATATGTCATTATTATGTGCTGTGTATTGTGTGCGTATGTGTGTGGAATATTGTTTCATCGGGTTGTATAATAAACTTGAATGTTAATAAACGTGAACTTTAAACTACAGAGAGGTTGTCCAAGGGATGGACAGGACAAGGGGGAACACTTTTGATTCACATACTATCCCTTGCATTAGCTGCTGTGAAGAACACTAAGTTCCTTGGTGTGCATATTATGGATGATCTCCTCATTAGCCAGGAAGGCACAGCAGCGATGACATCTTCTAAGGAACTTGAGGCAGGGCTTCCTGCCCCTACTCTTAACAACTTACAGCAGGACCATCATTGAGTGTGTCCTGTCTGGCTGCATCATTGTGTGGTATGGTAGCTGCAAGGAATTAAGTCGCAAGACCAGACAGAGGATTATAAGAAGCTCTGAGAAGATCATTGGGGTCTGATATTTGCCAGGAGTGTTGTGTACAGAGGGCCTGAAACACAGTTGAGGATTCCGAGCATTCATCCGACAGCAGTGGTTCTCAACCTTTCTCTTTCTACTTACATACCACTTTAAGTTGCCATCGGTGCTCTGTGATTAGGAAGGGATTGCTTAAGCTGGGATGTGAGTGGGAAGAGAAGGTTGAGACCCACTGCTCTAGACCCAATTGTTACTGAAATATTTTGCTTGAGAAAAATTGTCATTGGTCCATTTCCTTTGAAGTTATGAAACCAACAAGGTCGGGTCAGATACAGCAATGAGCTCTCTGAACCCTTCTCCATTAATAATGGCGTGAAGCAAGGCTGCGTTCTCGCACCAACCCTCTTTTCAATCTTCTTCAGCATGATGCTGAACCAAGCCATGAAAGACCTCAACAATGAAGATGCTGTTTACATCCGGTACCGCACGGATGGCAGTCTCTTCAATCTGAGGTGCCTGCAAGCTCACACCAAGACACAAGAGAAACTTGTCCGTGAACTACTCTTTGCAGACGATGCCGCTTTAGTTGCCCATTCAGAGCCAGCTCTACAGCGCTTGACGTCCTGCTTTGCGGAAACTGCCAAAATGTTTGGCCTGGAAGTCAGCCTGAAGAAAACTGAGGTCCTCCATCAGCCAGCTCTCCACCATGACTACCAGCCCCCCCACATCTCCATCGGGCACACAAAACTCAAAACGGTCAACCAGTTTACCTATCTCGGCTGCACCATTTCATCAGATGCAAGGATCGACAATGAAATAGACAACAGACTATAAAGACTACACAAAAGAGTCTGGAAAAACAACCAACTGAAAAACCTCACAAAGATAAGCGTATACAGAGCCATTGTCATACCCACACTCCTGTTTGGCTCCGAATCATGGGTCCTCTACCAGAATCACCTACGGCTCCTAGAACGCTTCCACCAGCGTTGTCTCCGCTCCATCCTCAACATCCATTGGAGCGCTTTCATCCCTAACGTCGAAGTACTCGAGATGGCAGAGGTCGACAGCATCGAGTCCACGCTGCTGAAGATCCACCTGCGCTGGGTGGGTCACGTCTCCAGAATGGAGGACCATCGCCTTCCCAAAATCGTGTTATATGGCAAGCTCTCCACTGGCCACCGTGACAGAGGTGGACCAAAGAAAAGGTACAAGGACTGCCTAAAGAAATCTCTTGGTGCCTGCCACATTGACCACCGCCAGTGGGCTGATATCGCCTCAAACCGTGCATCTTGGCGCCTCACAGTTTGGCGGGCAGCAACCTCCTTTGAAGAAGACCTCAGAGCCCACCTCACTGACAAAAGGCAAAGGAGGAAAAACCCAACACCCAACCCCAACCAACCAATTTTCCCCTGCAACCGCGTCTGCCTGTCCCGCATCGGACTTGTCAGCCACAAACGAGCCTGCAGCTGAAGTGGACATTTACCCCCTCCATAAATCTTCGTCCGCGAAGCCAAGCCAAAGAAAAAAATGAAACCCTGCACATAACGAGTCAATGAGGGACGATTAAAACAGTGGCTTTCAAACTTTTTCTTTCCACCCACATACCACCTTGAGCAATCCCTTACTAATCACAGAGCACGGATGGCATAGGGAATACTTAAAGTGGTATGTGAGTGGAATGAAAAAAGTTGAGAACCACTGTCCTACAGACTCTTTGACCTGATCCATCAGGAAATAGGCACAGGAACATCAGGTCCAGGACAGCCAGAGACAAATAGAGTCATAGAGCATGGGCCCATGCCGACTAAAATTTCCTACCCATACTAGTCCTACCTGCCTGCATTTGGCCCATATCCATTTAAACCCTTCCTATCCATGTATCCGTCCAATTTTTTTCTTGAATGTTGCAACAGTACCTGCCTCAACTACCTTCTCTGGCAGCCTGTCCATACACCCACCAACCTCTGGGTGAAACGATGATCGCCTCAGGTTCCTGTTAAATCTCTCCTCCCTCACCTTAAATCTATGTCCTCTGGTTACCGATTCGCCTACTCTTGGCAAAAGATTCTCTGAGTTTACCTGCTCTATTCCTCTCATGGTTTTGTATGCCTCTATGAGGCCAGCACTCCAAGGAATAAAGCCCTTGTCTGCTCAACCTCTCCCTGTAGCTCAGGCCCCTGAGTCTGGCAACATCCTCATTATGTAATGGTGACATTAAGGTGTATATGGTGCATTTAAAATTTTTTTATTAACCTTGAATTATAATTTATTAACATATTGTGGTAATATTTTGTTTGATATGATGTGTGCGATCTAGGTTCTGTGAATGTACGGAGGTCTGCAGAGATGTTTCGCTTGGTTGCAGATATGACAATGAACTCAAGTTGACTTGGTTGTGAGTTGGAAATGTGTCACCGTTCCTGTGACCAAATCCCGGATATTTGCTCTGTGGCAGCACCTTGGGAGCTCTTTAGAGCCTCAAGAACAGTGGGTCCACTTTTCAAGGCTGGTTCAGATGGCAAAAATGAACATTCAGAAAAGGTGTACCTGTGCGCTGGTTTGCGGTTGGTCTGCTCACCGAGAGCTGCAATGCAGAGAGCTTGGCTTTCATGGCCCGGATTCCATCGGTAAAACGGTTTTCCTGCCCTCTCAGGAACTGATGCATTTGCCGGATAGCGATTAACACCTTCTGCCGGCTCAGGCAACCCTGTTCAATAGAAGAAAGGCAGTGGGTTGGGGATTAATTCTGATGTTAACAGTACCACTGTGTGGTTCTGGGTAGTTGCCAAAGATTTATCTTTTTAAAATAAACATGCACTAGAAGCTCATGTTCATTATGCTCTGACTGTAGATATACAACCAGATGAAACAGTGTTTCTCCTGACCACGATGCACACACGATTCACAGCCTATAATAATCACATATATTAAAAAAACGTATAATATAAAATAAATAGGTGTGGCGACGATGGCCAAGCAAACCAGCTCCGTGTGTTGCGCTGGACCCAATGAATCAAAGATGGCGTCATGCAGGCATCTTTTCTGGTAGCTTGGGACCCACATGCGCGCAGGTGGCACGCTCACATCACAATGTCGCAGTTTCTGGCGCGCAGGGGTGGGAGCTTCGAATGCCTTAAAAGTGGCAGCTCGCAAGTTCTAACGAGCTGGTCTCATTCTTTCACTCAGTCAGCACGCTTGCTACGATGTACCTATACTTTGGAATAATTACCCAATAAATAATAAATATCATCTCCTCACTGGTCAGGAAGGTGCAACAGTGACTGCACTTCCTGAGAAGACTGAACTGGGGAAGGTGACCGGTCACCATCATGTCAACTTTCTACAGGATCTCAACCGAGAGCGTCCTGACCACCTGTGTCACAGTGAGGTGCGGTCGCCGCAGAGAAATGGATCGAAGATCAATCCACAGGACCATAAGAGTGGCAGAGAGGATCACCGGAGTCTCCCTCCACCCCCCTCCCCCCCCCATCAACACGATCTACCAGGATCGTTGTTTGAAGAGGGTGCACAAAATCATTGAGGACCCTTCCACCCCGCACACAGCAACTTTCAGCTGCTCCTGTCGGGTAAGAGATGGAGGAGGATCAGAGCCAGCACCACCAGGCTGAGGAATAGCTTCTTCACCCGGGCAGCGAGAATGCTGTACGACCAAAGGAACTGCTCTCACTAACCATCCGAGACTCTCACATTCATGAAACAATATTTATTTGTATATATGAATTCTTGCCTTGAATGTATATTGTTTGTCTGTATGTGTGTTTGGTCTGGCTGTGTGTCTGCTTGTTTTGCTCTGAGGACCGGGGAATGTTGTTTTGTCAGTTTGTACTTGTACAATCAGATGACGATAAACTTGACTTGATGGAACAAACAATTTAGTGGTATGAAGGATGACTTAGCTCTGAGGTTGCAGGCCATTTATGTTCAACTTCCCAATGCCAGGAGGCTGCCATTTGACTCAAGACCACATCAATTCAAAGCATATTTTCCCTGTAACGTAGGGGTAAAATGAAGCCACATCACCTACTAACAAGCATACCTTTGGTACATGGGAGTAAACCAGGATACTGGTGGAAACACATGGTTGCAGGGAAAATTGGCAAACTCCACATAGCACCAGGGCCTCTCGATTCACACAGCAGGTGGTCGAGGCAGTGGTTTTCAAACTTTTTCTTTCCACCCACATCCCACCTGAAAGCAATCGCTTACTAATCACAGAGCACCTATGGCATAGGAAGGAATACTTAAAGTGGTATGCGAGTGGAAAATTTTTCAAAAACTACTGCACTAGTGCGATGGTCACTAAACATTTGGATGGATGCATGGATAGAATGGGTTTAGAGTGATATGGCCCGAACACAGGCCAGTGTGGCATTTTGGTCAGCGTGGGCAGGTTGGGGACGAGGGGCCCACTTCCACGCTCCAACCACATTCGGACATCTCGGTCCATTTCTTGGGCGCAGGCTGGGGGCGAGGGGCCTGCTTCCATGCTCCAACCACATCTCGGTCCATTTCTTGGGCAAAAGGGCCAGTCGGGGGTTGCGAAGGCGAGATAAACGCCACGTCAGAGGGGGAAGGCCACAAGAGCGAATCCTGGAAAAGGGAGTCAGTCGAAACCTAATTGGTGCTGGCCTGGATGCAGTGGGCTGCATGGAAAACAGACGGAGAAGGCCACTCGGCCCTTCAAGCCCGCATCACCCCTCAAGACTATCCTGACTGATCTGGCTTTCTCTCCCTAGCCCTCAATCCCTTCAGCCAGAAGGACCAAGCTGAAGGGGATGTGAAAGTCGCCATTCAAATGTACCTTTGCCTCCCACCAACACCGACACAGAGTCGCCCACCACACGGGAGGCAAAACCTCCCCCCCCCCCCCCCCCCCACAACAGACATGGACCTGCATTAGGGCCACCCGATTCCAGTGGATCGGACATCAGTGGAACCGGGCAGGGGACAGCTGCTGGACACGTCCCTCGGTACCTGAACCAGCCGGACATGCCGCGGTGACAAGGATCCCAAAGACTGGCAGCCTCTGAGGCTCGTTGATACCGTTAGCACCGGGCGAGAAACGCCACCGCATTCCAGTGCCCGCGGTGCATTGGATGTTGCGAGAGTCTCCGTGACCATGAGACACGAGGCTGCGGTGCCTTCCTTCCTCGGTCTGCGCTCGACCCCGGGAGGGGGGGACCCGCTCTCTCTGCCCGCATGCAACCCCGAGCAGCGACCACTTGCCTGTGCAGCGCCGGTCGGGTAGGGGCAAGTGAGCAGCAGGTAGAGCAGGAGACCGTCTCGCAGTCCGGGAACCATATCTACCCCCGCCGGCCACCCCCCACCTCCCCTCCCCGCCGCACGGCTCGTCCGCTGGCCGCCTTCTCGGAATCCCCGGGCAGGTGGATTCACATGGTCGGCGGGGAGCCGGGCAGGACGCTGCCACCCCGTCCCCTCCTGCAGCCGCGACTGAGTTCTCCAGGCTCGCTGCTGCGGGACGGGTCGGGGTTTCCGTGCCCGTGGATGGCTGGGAACCTGACGAGAGGGATCGTGACCCGCCCACTCGAAACCATGGCAGGGCAGGAGGGATCTCAACAAAAGCACCACCCTGGCTTTCTTTTTGGAGAAAGTATTCCGGGACACCACTTCAAAGCTCGTCCTGAAATGCCAACTCTTGGACAAACTTGGAAAGTGAGTGTGGAACTGGTTTAAAATTCAAAGAAACACGAACATCTTAAAGTTTGCAAGACAGGGATGGGAGACTTTTCCACCCAAGACTTTTAGTCGGATATTTCGACCCTGAGATTCTTTCCCCCCACTGATTGAAAGTGCAAAAAATAATGTAATCATGTAAACAAATAAAAGAACTGAGAATGTAAACAAACTGACTGTGCAAACCAGAGAGAAAAGTAAATTAAGGAAGTAAAAGTCCTTTTAATGAGGGGTCTGATGGTGGAGGGGGAGCAGCTACTCCTGTATCTGGGGCTGCGAGTCCTGTGGCACCGACACCTCTTTCCCGATGGCAGCAGCGAGAACAGGGCGTGTGCTGTGTGGTGCGGGTCCTGGCTGCCCTCCGAAGGCAGCGTTCCCTGTGGATCTTCTCGACGGTGGGGAGGGTTTTGCCCGTGATGTCCTGGGTTGTGTCCATGACCTTTTGGAGGGCTTTATGCTCGGGGGCATTGATGTTCCTATCCCAGACCGTGATGCACACTTTCCATCACACCTCTGTAGAAATTTGCCTGATGTCATACTAAACCTCCGCAAACTCCTGAGGAAGTCGAGGCGCTGACGTGCTTTCTTCACGATGCCATTAGCGTGATGGGACCAGGAAAGATCCTTCATCTCCGATCCCCCAATGATCGCTGGCCTTTACACCTCTGGTTTTCCTTTCCTGAAGGCACATAAGTTTCCAAACTCCCTCCTGTATCCTGATTCATTGTCCCTTTTAATACAACTCATTATCGTGGTATTGTCAGCAAATTTGCAGATGTTGTTCTACTGAGCCACATGGTCATAGCGGAAAGAAAAAGTTTGTAAATCACTATTTTAATCATACCTCATTGACTCGTTATGTGCAGGGTTTCAGAACTCCAAAGGAAACGGGCCAATGACAATTTTTCTCAAGCAAAATATTTCACTCACAATTGGGTCTCGAGGAGTGATTCTCAACCTTCCCTTCCCACCCACACACCACCTGAAGTAATCCCTTACGAATCACAGAGTAACTATGGCATAGGGATTACTTAAGGCGATGAGTGGAAAGAAAAACTTTGAAAACCATTGGTGTAAAGTGAGTAGAGCAGGGAGCTCTGTGGAGCAATCCTTGCTGCAAGCCCTCAACTCCTCCTCCACTATACCTCTTCGCAGCCCGTCTCCTGTAAGGATTCCAGTCCTTTCTCTTAATTCTTCCATCTCTGCCTCAACTGCTCCCAGGATTTCAGGACATCTAAGATGTCCTCCTACTTCAGAAAATATGGCTTTCCCTCTACTGTCACTAACTCAGCCCTCATTCACATTTTCTCTATTTCTCACAGATCGGTCCTGCCCCCCCCCCCCCCCCCCGAGACTCAACAGTAGGATTTGCCTTGTCCTCATCTACACCCCACCAGCCTCCACATCCAATGAATCATTCTCTGCAATTTCTACCAGCTACAATGGGATCCCACCACCAGACACATCATTCCCTCTACACTTTTCACCACATGAAGTGCCACATTTATGCCCACACCTCTCCCGTCACCACCACCCAGTTGGTGCCCCAAACAGTCCTTCCAGGTGAAGCCACACTTCATTTGTGAATTTGCAGGGAACACCTACTGCATCTTGTCTTTCCTTCACATCAGAGAGACTGGACAGACTGGGAGATTTTTCATGAAGCACCTTCGCTCTGTCCGTTGCCAGAGTCAGGACTTCCTAGTGGCCCTCCTCTGGTCTCACTCTTTCCCTGTCCCTCTGTCTCCTTTCCTCTAGCTCCCCACCCCCCTTCTCTTCCTTCTCCCATCAGAGAGCCCCCCTTCTTAGCCCTGCCTCTTCGCCTTTTTCTCTTCTACCTTCTCACCTGTATCCACCCATGACCTCTTACCTGTTAGCCTGTATTCCTTTTCTCCCTGCTTTTTTATTCGTGAATCTGCCAGATTCTTGGAACACTTGAAGCAAGGCTCAGGCCCGAAACACTGATGGTCTTTTGATTCCTATGGAGGCTCTGTGACCTGCTGAGTTTCTTCTAAACTTTACATTCTGCACTGGACCCCAGCATCTGCAGATGACTTTTTACCCATAATGATTAAAAAGACTTTTAACATGTCAAGTGTAAAATCTGTCTTTGTTTAAAAGACCAATTATAAATATTAGAATGGGCATATGAAATTATGTATCATCTTATCACAAGCAAAGAGTTTGATGAAAATACTTTGTACGAATGTTGGAGACAACATTACGGAACAACTCCTCTCCTGTACTCGGTATTCTGTGATAAATAAACTTATTTGCAGTGCACAGCAAGATTCCACACTCCAAATTAAGTGATGTTATCCTTTAAGATGGTTTTGGTCACGATAATAACCCATTGGCTCAGTGCTGGGTTGGGTAGTTGAGACCATTTACAACCTATTGTGTGAGACGTGGTAAAGATATATTGTCCCCCCTGCCCAATGGGACGTAGCATAATTCCACCTGATGTCCAGATCAATGGTGTGAAATTCTTCAACAATCACAGAGCGATTCAGGAAACACACCAACTTGTCTATGCTGATCAAATTGTCTGCCTGAGCTCATCCTATTTGCCTATGTATTCAGCCAATATCCCTCTAAACTTTCCATCTCCCATGTACCTGTCTCAATCTCTTTTACTTTAATTAACGCTCCTATTAATAGAATTGCACTCAGCCCCTAACTTAATTTCTCCAACATTGGTAGATTCAGCTGCTTGAAAATCCCATCTCCACATCTCTTCCCAAGCTCACATTTCCTGTACCACCACAAATCCAATTTACATGGTGCAGTTGATATTGAAAAAAACCTTCAAAGGAATGACAGCAAGTTAAATCTGATCCTGGGGTGAGGAGTTATCACAGCAGATCACCAAAATTAAGGAGCTGATTGTTGACTTCAGGAAAGGAAAGCCAGAGGTATACAAATGGGGGGGGGGGGGGTCAGAGGTGGAGAGGGTGAGCAAATTTAAGTTCTTGGGAATCACCATCTTGGAGGATCTTTCCTGGACCCACACACCAATGGCATTGTAAAGAAAACACGTCAGCGCCTCGACTTCCTCAGGAGATGGCAGAGATTTGGTATGACACCAGAAACTCTGGCAAATTGCTACAGAGGTGTGGTGGAAGGTGTGCTGACCTGCTGCATCAAGGTGTAATGTGGGAACACTAATACCCCCAAGCACAAAGTCCGTCAAAAGGTAGACCATGGAGCAAAGCTACAGGGAACATTGCCGTCGGTGGGCAGCAGCAATCATCAAAGACGCTCACTACCCAGCACACGTTCTATTCTCACTGCTGCCATCAGGAAAGAGGTGTAGGTGCCACAAGACTTGCACCACCAGGTTCAGGAACAGCTGCTCCTCCTCCACCATCAGACTCAACATAAAACTCAATCAGGGACTCATTTAAGGACTCTTGTGCACTTTATTGATTTTCTTTTGTTCTCTGTGTATTGCACAGTCATTTAGTTTACATTCATTATTTGTTTACATATTTTACACTGTGCACAATTAGTTTTTTGCACTACCAATTAGTGGTAATTCTACCTTGCCTGCAGGAAAAAGGAATCTCAGGATTGTACGTGATGTCACGTATGTTCTCTGACAAGAAATCTGATTGCCTGAAGCTTGTTCAGAGGAACAGGTTTGAAGGAGTGACTTGGTTTAAACAAAATAAGAAGACGTTAAGAGAAAAAAGTGAGAGAGAGAAGCACTTGATAGTTAAAGAGGTTAGCAGAGAGACGCTCAATTGAATTGAGGAACGGTGCAGTGAATGAATTGGAGAAGCTGTGGGTTAAGGTGGTTGAGGACTTTGCAAAAAAAAAAAGGTGAGAACCAAAGTCAGGTTTGAAAACAGGGATGAGAATTTTAAAATCTCAGTGTTTGCTAGCAGTAGTGAATAAGTGGGATTGGGGTTAAATGAGGAAATGGGAAGCAGGCCCTTCAACCCAAGGTGTCCATGCTAACCAATGTCCACCTGATCTGATCCTATATCTCTCTGTATATTTTTTGCAATACCTGTCAAAATTTTAATTTTTTTTTTAGACTGACAGCAAGGTAACAGGCCAATTTGGTGCTACAAGTCCATGCTGCCCAATTTACACCCATTAACCTGAACCCCTGTGAGTGGAAACCAGAGCTCCCGGAGAAAACCCACAAAGACACAGGGAGAACACTTTAGAGAAAGCACAGGATTCGAACCTAGGCCCAGCCCCGATAGCTGGTGCTGTAAGGGCATTGCACTAACCGTGCTACCCTTTAAGATGTCATAATGTTAACTACCTCCACCACTTCCTCAGGCAGCTTATTCCTACAACCCTCCTCAAGTCCCTTTCTATCCTCGCCTTAAATTTGTACCCTCAAGTTTTAGAAACGTCTACTTTGGGAATAGAGTGCGACCATTCATCTCATTTCTTCCGAACTCAATGAGGTGAGATTTGCAAGAGATCCAAGGGGCACCTTCGTCGCCAGCGCATCAAAAGTTATGGCAAGTGGGCCTGTGTAGGAAAATGGATCAACTTATTATTTAAAGGCCAGGCAGACTAGATGGGCTGAATAGCCCATTTCTCCTCCTGCTGTTTATGACCAGATGAGATAGGGCACTAGCACCCTCCGCTGGATCTCCTCTGAATGATCAACTCCAGTCACATAGCTGGTGCCTGCCCTCTGGTGGTCAGGGACAAAATCAGTACGTAAATTGTGTCTTTGGAGGGGAGTCAGGTTGAGATATAAAGTCGTTCAGAATCAGAATTTATGGTCGTGAACAAGTCACGAAATTCATTGTTTTGTGGCAGCGTCACAGTGCAACTGTTTAGATAAACCATCGCACAAAATAAATAAAAATAGTGCAAGAAGAAGTCAAAGTAAGGCAGTGTCTGGTTCATTAATTATTCAGGAATCTGATAGCAGCAGGGAAGAAGCTGTCCTTGTGCTGCTAACTGCTTGTCTTCATTCTCTTGTACCTTTTCCCCGATGGTAGCAGAATGAAGAGGGCATGGCATGGGTGGTGGGGGTCTTGGAGGATAGAGGTTGCTTTCTAGAGACACCACCTCTTGTAGCTGTCCTCAATGGAGTGAAGACTGGTGCCTGTGATGTCGTAGATCGAGTTAAAAAAAACCCTGGAGTCTTTTCTTGTCCTGAAAATTGTTACCTTCATACCAGTGAAGCATCCAGCCAGAATGATCTCTATTGTACACCTGTGGAAGTTTTTGAGAGACTTCGATGACATACCGAATCTCCTCAAACTCTTCGCGAAGCATAGGCGCTGGCGAGCCTTCTTCACGATGGCATCAACATGGAGGGTCCAGGACACATTCTCGGAGATGTTGACACCCAGGAATTTGAAGTTCGTGGCCCTCTCCACTACTGAGCCCTCGATGAGGACTGGTTCATATTCTCTTGCAGTCTGCAATTATCTTGGTTTTGCTAACATTGAGTGCAAGGTTGTTTTCGTGACACCACACTCAACTCGCTGATCTATCTCTCCCATTGCCATCCATGAATCTGCTGATAACCGTGGTGTCATTGGCAAATTTGCAGATAGCATTTGAATTGTGCCTAGCCTCAGTCATGAGTGTCATGTGAGTAGAGCCCGCGTCCTTGGGGTGCACCTGCGTTGATAGTCAGTGAGGAGGAGACATTGTTTCCAATTTGCATTGACTGTGGTCTTCCGATGAGGAAGTCAAGGATCCAGTTGCAGAGGCCCAGGGTTTGGAGCTCGATGACCAGTACTGAAGGAATAATGGTGCTGAAGGCTGAGCTGTAGTCGATGAAGAGCAGCCGCACGTATGAGTTGCTGTTTGAGGTGATCCCGAGCTGAGTGGAGAGCTAGTGATATTGTATCGGCTGAGGAGCGAGAGTTCTGAGGTGAGATCCTGTATTGTTGCTTTTGAAGATTCCAGCTGGCAAGTTGGGGCTAAAAAGAATGATGGTTGACCTTATTCAAACATACAAGATCCTTTGGGGCAACAAACAATCTGCTGGAGGAACCCAGCAGGTCAAGCAGCATCAATGGGATAAAAAAGAATGGGCGATGATTCAAGCCTGAAGACTTCATCGAGTTTGGAAGAAGGGTTCCAGCCTGAAACGTCAACCATTCTTTCTCTCCGCACAAATGCTGCTCGGCCCGTTAAGTTCCTCCAGAAGATTGTTTGTTGCTCCAGAATCCAGTATCTTCAATCTCCTGCGGGAATCCAAGATCCTAAGGAGGTATGAAGAGTGGATGAGATGTTTTCACTCATGGCAGATTTGAGATGAGGGGGCCTATCATTTAAAACTGAGGTTTATTTAATTTTTTCGCCCCCCTCAGAGCAGTCATTCTCTGAATTCTCTGCTTGTCAAGGTCAGGTCAATGGTATGATTTAATGGGACAGGTCACTTGAAAGATTGAGAAATTAAGGGCTATGGGGATCTGGCACAGCAGTGGATTTGAAAAGATTTTTGCAACGATGGATACTGGAATCTTTGGGTCAGGCTGAATTTCAAGGAGATTTGGAAATAAAGCGAGCCCATGGGGCACTGAGACCTAAACCTCCAGCCTGACCAAAGGTCCCATCCAATACTTGTCAGATTCCTTTGATATGAAGTAAGAGAGAAGATATTGGAGCTGGCAGCGAAACAAGCCAAAGAAAGACAATCACCTTTGATTTATAATGGAAATAAGATTTTCTTTTACCCAGATACAAGTTTTGATTTCTTGAAAGAGTTTAATCCAGTTAAAGATGTATTGTCGAAAAAAGACTATGCCTTTGTTTTGAGATATCCAGCTGTTTTGAAGGTATTCGTCCCAAGAGGGAGGAATAGATTCTTTACTGAACCTAATGAAGCAAAGGTATATGCCGATTCATTGCCTGTTAAAGATCAGCAGATGGTTGCGGACACCCGGATTAATTACATAATTGAGAAGTTTTGCTGTAACTGAAAATATATTGAATTTCGAGAGTTTTAAGGGGGAAGGAAGGCTTATCCTATAGTGCCCGTGATCTATTATACTGGATTAAATGGTTTATTGATAAGATTATAGTAAGGGATGGTATGGTGTTTCGAGTGAGTTAGTGGGGAATGTGATGCTGACCACTACGCTATGGGCACCAATGCGACATGCTTTGCATCAGGGGGGATAGAGACACTTTAACATCACGCGCCTCAGGGGTTCTTTATCTTTTTTTTCTGTTTTCTATCTTTTTTCCTTTTTGGTTTTCATCCTGAACTACTTATATTCAAAATATATTATATAAGGGTTGGGTGGAGGGGGATGCTGGATAGATAGAGGTTTTAATTCTGATGTCTAATGGTGGGGAAATTGTCAACTATTAGTATTAATATTAACATAATTCAGAATCTGATAAAGAGAAAAAGGTTATTGAATTATATGAAAAAAAAACTAAAGTGGACGTGGCTTTTATACAGGAAACTCATTTAACAGAAATATGAAATTAAAGAGAGACTGGGTAGGGGAGGTATTCTTCATTTAATTCTAAAGCAAGAGGAGTAGTGATATTAATAAATGTTTACCAATTGAAATGTTGGATGTAATGACTGATAAAGTGGGGAAGTATGTGATGATAAATTGCAAAATATATTCAGAATGTTGGACTTTTATGAATGTATATGCACCGAATGTAGATGATGGAAAATTTATACATGGTGTTTTTATGCAGTTAGCTAATGCAAAAGGGAAAATAATTATGGTAGGAGACTTTAATTTTACTTTTGACTCCAAGTTGGATAGATCAGGAGAAATTATGGTTAAGAATATGGTGAGAAAGGATGTGAAAAATTTTATGAATGAAATGAAACTTGTTGATTGTTGGAGGAAGATACATCCTGATATTAAGGATTATTCATTTTATTCTTATAGGCATAAAACGTATTCCCACATGTTTTTACTCTCAACGACAATTAAGAGTTCATAGTATTGAATATCAAGCGAGGATATTGTCTGATCATTCACATTTAGTTATATCAGTTTTACTGGAGGAGGAGCAAAATGTTGTTATAGATGGAAGTTTAATGCACCATTTCTGAAAAGGAAGGATTTTTGTGATTTTATAAGGCAACAGATAAAATTTTTTATGGATCTGAATGAACATTCTGTAACTAATCAGTCTGTGGTTTGGGATTCTTTGAAGGTTTATTTAAGAGGACAAATAATAAATTAAATGGCCAAGGTTAAAAAAGAATATATGTCTGAAGTTAATTCTTTGGAAAAGGAAATAATAAAAATGGAAAAGAATTGCAAAATCGAGGGAATGATGAACAAAGAAAAATGTTATTTTACAGAAATTGAAGCTTAATACAATACAAACTTATGGTGTAGAGAGGGAAACAAGACGAACCTGACAAAAATATTATGAATTGGGAGACAAAGCACATAAAATTTTAGCATGGCAATTGAAAACTGAACAAATATCGAGAACAATAATAGCTGTAAAAGATTTGTGTCATCTTACTTATAATACACAAGGTATTAACAATGTGTTTATGAAATTTTATAAGAAATTATATAAATTGGAATCTTTGAAAGATGGGGATAAAATAGATGAATATTTGTCTAAAATTACCACAGTTAAACATAGGAGAGAAGACAGAATTAACAAATCCATTTACAGTTACAAAATTATATGATATATTGTCGTCCTTACCAAATAATAAGGCTCCAGGGGAGGATGGTTCCTCTCTGGAGTTTTATAAAGAATTTAAAGAGTTATTAATTCAGATATTTATGGGATTGTGAGATCAAATGGAAGATCTTTGGGACTTACCTGGGTCATTTAAAACTGTGTTAATAATAGTTATTCCAAAAAAAATGGGTAGGACCCTTTGCTTCCATCTTCATATAGACCAATTTCACTGTTGAATACTGATTATAAAATTTTGTCCAAACTAATAGCTAATAGATTAGCTAAATGTTTTCCTAAATTGATTAACATGGACCAAACAGGTTTTATTAAAAAGAGATTTTTAGGTTTAATAGATATGGCTCAGAAAATTTAAAAAAATACTATCAGTGGCCTTAGCTTTAGATGCAGAAAATGCATTTGAAAGATTAGAATGGGATTATTTATTTAAAGTATTGAAGGTTTTTGGAATTCAGACAAATTTTATAAATTGGATAAGAGTATTATATAATTCTCCAAAGGCTAAGGTGATTACAAATAGGCAAATATCAATTTTTTTTTGTTCGGAAGATCATCTAAACAAGTATGTCCATTATCTCCTTTTTTATTTGAATTAGCTATAGAACCTTTAGCTGAGGTGATTAGAAATGATAATGAGATTGAGGGCTTTAAGATACATGATAAAGAACATTAAATTACTCTTTTTGCTGATGATGTAATAGTATATCTTACAAATCCTGAGAGCTCATTACAAAAAGTAAATAATCGGTTGGTGAAGTATGGATTAGTATCAGGTTACAGAGTAAATATTGATAAAAGTGAAGTGATACCAATGATTGAGACAGATTACGTTCAAGTTAAGAAAAGGACAAAATTTAAATGGCAGACTGGTGCAACTAATATTTAGGTATTAATGTTGATATGGATTTAAATTATTTATTTAAATTAAATTACATACCTTTATTGAGGAAAATTAAAGAAGATTTATTAAGATGGAAAGATTTGCCAATTTCTTTAATAGGAAGGATTAATTGTGTGAGGATGAATATCTTTCCTGGAATACAATACTTTTTTCAGGACTTAAATAAAAGTGTAAGAAGATTTATTTGGAGGGATAAAAATTGGAAAAAACAACATGGAAATTTGATTAAGGAGGACTTCAATTGTCTAATTTTAAAAATTATTATAAAGCATCTCAACTTAGATTTTTGTCTTCTTGTTATCAGGCCGATGAAAAGATTGCATGGGTGCAAATTGAAATGAGTAAAATAGGAGAAAGTAATACTGAACACATTTTATATAAATGGCATGAGGGATTATTAAAAAGAAAATCAGATGCACCAGTTTTGAAGCATAGACTCAAAGTATGGAATGGAGAACATGTAGAAAGAGGATTGAAGAATTATCAGTTTGCTAAAATGTCATTAAATCAAAATCTGTGGCGCTCTAAGGAGCTGAAGGAAATCACTGCCACCACACCGATGGTCGTTAGTGAATGTTTTTATTCTAATTCAGCACGCCCCTATAAGGGCAGCAGGAGCTCAGTCACCTGGTGCATTGTGACTTCATAATCGCTGCCCAGGACACGCGCAGGAAGGGATGCTGGAGTCAGAGAGAAACTTCTGGCGACGCCATCTCCTAATGGCTGCCCCACCACGTGGAGATACAAGCGGGGCCGGTTCGCTATTAGGCTGTGCGCCGCCACATAACACCCCCCCAGAACTGGCTACACGTCCTGTCGCTTGGGAGGCCGGACCCACCGTTTCTGCATGGCCGTCTGCATCGGTTGAGATAAGTCTAGGTAGGTGGCTTTTAAGCGCTCCACGGTAAACAATTCTTCCCTGCCCCCCACGTCCAAAGTAAAAGTTCCACCCAACCACCGGAGAACCTTGTACAGCCCCTCATAAGGCCGCTGCAGCAGTGCTCCCTGTGGTCCCCTTCTGACAAAGACTAATTGTGTCACATAAAGTTCTTTGGGTTGATGAGACAGTCGGGTGCCATGGTGCGACCGGGGGGGGGGGGGGGGTGTGGTCAGGTTGCCCAGGCGTTTATGGAGGTTGGCGAGCTGCTCACCTTTGCTGTGCGTGGCCTCCCCTTGCAGGCCGAAGTATTCCCCTGGCAGGGAGAGTGATGAGTCGTAGAACATTTCAACTGATGAGGCTTGCAGGTCCTCCTTGGGCGCCGTTCTGATTCCGAGGAGGACCCAGGACAACGTCCACCCAGTTGGGGCTGGAAAGCCTGGCCATTGGACTTTAAGTGGCAATGGAACCTCTCTACCAACCCGTTAGACCGCAGGTGGTAGGCCATGGTGTGGTGCAGTGTTACCCCTAAAAGCCTTGCCAGCTGCGACCATAGGGCGGAGGTAAATTGAGCGCCACTGTCGCTTGTAATAGGCACTGGAATGCTGAAACAAGCGATCCATTGGGCGACCAGGGCTCTAGCGCACGTCTTTGCTGATGCATCACGGACCGGGATGGCATCCGGCCACCTGGTAGCTCTGTCCTCCATGGTGAATAGGTATCGCGACTCCCTGGACACCGGCAAGGGGCCCACGACGTCTACGTGGATATGTTGGAACCTTCGCGGGCGCATGATGTGGTCAGTGATGGGGATGAATCAATGGTAAAAGTTCACCATCCCCACAAATTCCTGTAGCCCTTTGAGGGAGGAGGGCTTGGGGAAATATTAGAGGGCTGCCACCTTCTCCGGTGCCGGAGCTGCCCCAGATGCTGTGATGGTGTGCCCCAGGAACTGCAAAGTTTGTTTCCCGAAATGGCATTTGGCCATGTTGACCGTGAGCCTGAACTCTGCCAGCCAGGCGAACAAGGTACGGAGATGGGCCTTGTGCTCTTCACGAGTGCTGTTAGCTACCAGGATGTAGTCTAGGTAGATAAAGACGAAGTCCAAATCACTACCCACTGCGTCCATGAGGCGATGGAATGTCTGGGCGGTGTTCTTCAGGCCGAATGGCATGCGGAGAAACTCGAACAGGCCGAAGGGGGTTATAATGGCAGTCTTTCCAACGTCATCAGGGTGGACTGAGATCTGATGGTATCTGTGCACCAGAAAAGAACTGTGGAGGTTGGCCATGAAGTTTTGGATATGGGGGACTGGGTACCTGTCTGGAGTCATGGCATCGTTCAGCTGTCTGTAGTCTCCGCAGGGACTCCAACCTCCCGATGATGTCGGGACCATGTGCAGTTGTTTGATCGCTGAACAATGCCCAACTCCTGAATTCTGGAGAAATCCTCCTTGGCTTGCTTCAGTTTCTCTAGCGGCAGCCATTTAGCCTTGGTGTGGATCGGGGGGCCTTGCGTGGAGACATGATGGAATACTCCGTGTTGGGGGAAGGTGATGTCAAAACAAGGCTCCAGGATGGCAGGGATCTCACTGAGGATGTCGGCAAATTCGTCTTCAGTGGTGGCGACTGTGGCGATCTCCTACCTGGCATCGTCTGCCGTGCCCAGGCGCACTGAGTGGAAGGTGTGGGTATTGAGCAGCTTCCTGCCCCTCACGTCCACCAGCAGGCCGTGAGCCCTTAGGAAGTCATCCCCCAACAGTGCTTGGTCACCAAGGCCAGGATGAACCTCCAAGTGAACTTCTCTTCCCTGATCTGTATCTGTGCCCTATGAGTGCCAAAGGTTTTGATTGTAGAGCCATTGGCAGCCCGCAGGGTTGGACCGGGGGTTCGAGTTCATGTTTCCAGCGGTGTGGGGGGGGGGGAGGACGCTCAGCTCAGCCTGTGTTGACTAGGAACCGGTGGCCTGTGGATCTGTCTTGGATGTAGAGGAGGCTGTTCATGTGGCCAACCTTCGCAGACATCAATGGCGGTTGGCCTGGCTGTTTCCCTGGTAATTGCAGTGCTGGTGGCACTTGCAGGCTTTAGCTCCCCCTCCCAGTGCTGATTGTAGAAGTACCATGATGACTGGGCTTCTTCGGGCTTGTCCTTCGGGGAATGTTGCTGATGACGGGGCGCTGGCTTGGAGACCTGGCTGAGGGCTGCCTCGTTCTCCTGCTTAGCTCGCCAGAGGGCATCCGCCCAGGTTGCTGTCTTGCGGGGGTCGGAGAAGTCCTCTTCAGACAGATGGAGCTGAATGTCCTCTGGCATCTGTTCTAAAAGATCTGTCTGAAGAGGAAGCATGGCTTGTGATCCTCTGCCAGGGCCAGCATCTCGTCCATGAGGGCTGAGGGGCTGCGGTCCTCCAACCCGTCAAGATGCAAAAGTCTGGATGCACGCTGCTGGGGTGAGAGGCCAAACTTCCCCAGGAGCAGATTCCTGAGGGCTGTGTACTTTTCGGTCGCTGGTGGCCGATGGATCATATCGCCCACCCTCGCCGCTGTGTCCTGATCGAGGGCGCCCACGACATGGTGGTATCAGCCATGATGTTACGGAGGTGGAATTGTGCCTCCACTCAGCTGAACCACGTCCGTGGGCGATGTGGCCAGAAAGGGGGAAGTTTGAGGGCTACCACGTTAACCTCTGCCGTGTCCATCATTGGTTGGGTCCAGGTCGTCTGGGCCCAGGTCGTCTGGGCCCGTCGGGATCACCAATGTGGCGCTCTGAGGAGCTGAAGGAAATCACTGCCACCACACTGATGGTCATTAATGACTGTTTTTATTCACATTCAGCACGTCCCTTTAAGGACAGCATGAGCTCAGTCACCTGGTGCATTGTGATGTCATAATCGCTACCCACCATGTGGCGATACAAGCGGGGCCGTTTTGCCATTAGGCTGTGTACTGCCACAAATCCTTTCATTCCTTTTACGGTTAACAACTGTTATTTTGATGTTTGTTATAATTGTGGAATTTAAAAAAAGGGTTAGTTTTTTGGGATCTGTTTTTTTTGACTTTTGATCAATTGAAAGATAAGTATAATATACCACATAATACTATTTTTTCTTATTATCAACTTAAATCATATTTTAAAAAAATAGTGAGGAATTTTAAATTGCCAGAACAAAGTCAATTTCATTGGAAGATTTATTATTAATATGTATATTAAATTACAAGAGACTACTCAGAAAAAGGATTTATTTAAATATAAATCTTAATGGGAAAAAGATTTAAATATACAGATTCAAGACAAAGTATGGTCAAAATTATGTTATGAAAGTGTAACTAGTTCAATTAACACTAGATATCAAATGGTACAATTTAATTTTTTACATCAATTATATTATACTCCATATAAATTGCATGCACTTCATTTGAATTATTCTGATCAATGCTTTAGATGTAATAAAGAAGTAGGATCTATTTTGCATGCAGTTTGGCAATGTGAAAAGGTAGATAAGTTCTGGAAGGATATAAGTATTTTATTGGGACAAGTTTTAAAGATGCAAATTTTGAAGGGTCCCAGAGTATTTTTATTGGGAGATATTTCTCAACTGAAGTTAGATATATCTCAAAAAAAGTTTTTTAGCGTAGCAATAGCGATAGCAAAGAAATCTATAGCTGTAACATGGAAATCTGGTAATATTGTGGGGTTGAATAGATGGCGAATTGAACTATTGAATTGTATATCATTAGAGAGAATAACATATAATTTACAAAATTAACCAGAAAAATTTGATAAGATTTGTAAATACTACATGGATTTCATTGCTATGAATTTACCTGCAGCGTCCACCATGCCCCCATCCAACCTGCCTTAATTAGTTATGATTTAAGACTGTTATGTAAATTGCAATTATTAATTAAAAGATACAAGTTTATTGGAGAGTCTTTTCTTTTTTTTCCTACCTTTTTGGGAAGGGAGGCGATAGGTGGGGGGGGGGGGTAGAAAATATATAAATGTATAATTTTTGTGTCATAATTTTATTATTTTCATGTTATCGATATTGTATATGTTTTGATGCAAATGGAAAATAATTTTTTTAAAAAAGTAGTTATCTGCATTGTCTGGTGCAGTCATAGGAATCAGTGTGATTAGAAGAGATAAAATTAACCCACAATACCAATCTTATAGATTGGCTCCATATTTGTAAATCTGTACTTAATTCTCAAATTATAAGTAATTTTTTTCCCAATGGATAACACGGGTCTTTTATCAACTCTAAATGAGGATTTTGTTTGGGAGGTTGTTTTTGCCTAAGGGCTCTGTGAGCAAAGTTTTTTTGACCCAATATTTCTGGAATTCATTTTTGAAAAAATTGTGGCATACCTTGTTGTTCCATCTCCTCTTTTAAACCCACTATTTTAATATTATTTCTTCTACTCTAATTTTCCAAGGTATCCACTTCCTGACAAAGTTTTTGATTCAAAATAGTCAACCAGTCTCATTATTTTCCATATGGGACATTCTATCCTTATCTTGTTCCGCATCTTTTATTTTATTAACTTCATGCTTAGTTTGGTCTGGATCATCTTGATCATAGCTTCAGTCATCTCTGTTTTCATTTCATCTTTCACATTTCTAAAGTTCTTTAAATAAATCCACGTTACTCACTTCCTTAGGGATAGCAGATTTTGTTTCTTCCAGGTCTTCATCTTCTCCTTGGTCACTTTCTGAAGAGGAACTTTCTGACTCCGTCACTGATTTGGACAGATTTGCACAACTTCCGGCCTGCCTTCCGGATTCTTCATCTTCAGCAACATCATCCTGTTCATCTGGGTGCAGTGTACTTTGTTGTAGCAGCAGAGATTGCCCACTGATCTCAGGGACAGCTGAGACGCTAGTTCCCGGTTCCGGAGTCAGTGCAGGCCTTGTCACCCGTGGGTTTTTTTTTTAATCTTCTTTGTGTTGTGCATGTAGGTCGACAGCAGTTTTCTCCTTTGCCCCCATAGTTGCCAGTAGAAATATTCAGAGCTTGTTTAAAAGAGTTTTTATACAAATTTCATTACTTATTAAGTTTTTTTTAAAAACTAGATTTTCAAGATTTAATGTCCTAACCTCACATCATCACTTGCCGTCCCGTTTTATGTCATATTTTTAAACATGCTTCAAGCGTACAAAACCTTGAAATGCAACATGTCATTGAAAATTCATTAATTGCATTTGCACTTTCTGATCTTGGTGCAGTGACGAACATGGTGAAAGGTTTCATCAGGACATTGCGACCATGGAAAAACATTACAAGGGCAACTGGAATCTGACTATTGTTGGACACTGGCACGAGAGGCATCAGGTGCTGAATATAAATTAAAATCAGCAGAAAAACATTTTTAAGTTAGTTGAACTAATACAATGCGTCAGCATCATGATGCGATTAAAAATGCAAAATTCAATAGAAGTTAATTAAATGTTTCTCCAACCTCCTACGTGATACAGCAAATCTGAAATTATCTTTGGGTTCATCTTGAAGTTATCTATCATAATCCCCAATGTTTTTTCAGTTTTTCCTTGGACCAAGATCAGCAGGGAAGAAGTCCAAGTGTGAATGCAGTAGATGAATTTTCAATGACCTGGTTTTGTATGCTTTAAGTAAACTTAAAATATGACAGGAAATCACAAAAAAATAGGTTACACCAGAAAAATGGTACATGATAGGAAACTTTTAAAGCTATTTTTGTGATCAGTAGCCCAAAATCCTTAAAATACACTCAAAAGTGTTCAGGAAGCAAAATTTTAGCTGTCCAGTGTTATTTGGCTTACTTCAACCCAATTGTTGAGAAAAGTTCAAACTGCAGGCCCCATCCATTGGGATACTTCTAAGGCCAAAGCGATGTTTTTCACGGAATCTATGAAAAGCAAAAACTTTTCAAAGAATAAATAAAATCACTGAAATATGCAGTTGGCATTTAATGTTCAATCCTTGGGCATTTAATTAAAAAAAATTAGAATGTTTTTGCAATTTTAGCCCTGGAAAAGGTTTTCAAAAAGCAGGGAGATCCAGAACCGTGAGCCGAGGGGTCGATCCCAGCGCTGCCTTTTCAGTTTGCAACTTGACCAGCTATGGAATGCTGACATTCAGATGGAATGTTTCCCTTGACATGCTGGTTTTTTTTTGGTGTGAGCTTTCTATTATATAGTGCTGAGGGGGTGAACTTCATCAGTTTTGTACTTTGCCATCTTTTACCCTGGTACATTGTACTTTTCAATATTGGGCATGGCCCAGAAATTCCCCTGGGTTTACAACTGTAGCAGTGGCAAATTACTTCCCGTGTTCAAGCACGAATGGATTTTAATCAGTGGCGACTTCTTTTTCCAAGACCCAAGGTCCCTCTGGTGACACCTCGTGCCTATTACACATTCTGATGACATTGTATGTGTGGATCAAAGTAAGGGATGAAAGACAAAAATCTGTGGATGCTGAGATTGTAATAAAACTCAGATGCTGGAGGAGCACGGCTGATCTTGCAATGTCTATAGGAGGCAGAGAGATGTATCCGATGTTTCGGGCATCGGTTGCATATCTTTACCTCCTAAAAGACGTTGCAAGACCAGCTGCGTTCCTCCAGCATTTCTGCAGTTCAAAATAAATCAACTAGCTTTCCCAAGTTAGTAAAGAAACCAGATTGGTGCTTTTCTTAACTATATTTAATGGAAAAAAAGAAATTTCCCCGTACATATTTGAAATCAAGATACAATCATATTTATCTGCAAAGGGAGAAATCAAAATTCGAACTGCATTAATTATTGGCTGTCATGGAATTATATTATTTCAGACTCAGCAAGTATAAAAGAAACCCTGAACATTGTTGAAGGGAAAATAATGAAATACACATTTCCTTGAACAGAAAGATATGTAGCTATCAAAATGCAATCAGTTAAAACCTCTGGAAAATATATTATAAAACTAGTATTTTATAAACAAATATTTTACAGAATTATTCAAAATAATGCATACCAAGTGTCATCCATAGAACCCTCAGATCTATAAATTATAGTCCATGTTGGATGCTGCTGTGAAAAAATTGAGTAAACTAGCAAGCAGTATAAAATAGTTAATAGATGGAATCCAATTAACAAAAGCCAAACAAAATTCACTTGTCACATTCAGCCCAATTATCCATCCTCCTCAGGAATAATCAAGAATATGTTAAAGTGACTGGTCTCAAACTAGTGATGCATCCATAAGATTAAAATAACTAACAGGAGTCGGCCATCTGGCCCATTGAGCCTGCTCTGCCATTCAATAAGAACATGACTGACCTGACTGTGGACTCAGCTCCATTTACCTTACTTTCTCTATTCTTCAGGAGCAGGCAGGTAAGTGGAGCATGGCATGGTGACAAGTTGAAATTTCTCTTTCACGATCTGGGATATATCCTTTCTCAGTGACAAGTTTACCTGAAGTGGTAGAACAATGGCATGAGTCAAAATGGTGACCCTGAAGAGCATTCATAGATTCTGGGTCCCATTAAGTCTCATGGAATTGAAACGAGGAAATCTGCCGCTGAATGTGTACCCATCATCCTCCAACTGATGAACTTGTGCTTCTCCATGTTCAGACATCAGGAAAAATTTATTTACATTTTTTTTTAAATAGATTAAAAAAAATATTTAGACATACAGCATGGTAACAGGCCACTTCAGCTCACGAGTCCATGCTGCCCAAATTACATCCAATTATGTTTTTGAACGGTTGGTACAAACCAGAGCCTCTGGGGATAACCCACGTAGACACGGGGAGAATGTACAAACTCCTTACGGAGAGCATGGGATTCGACTCCCAGTCCGGTACCGATTGCTGGAACTGCAAACACGTTGCGCTAACTGCCTCGCCAACTGTGCTCCTTAATCAGTGAAGGTGGAGAATCCACAGAAGGTACGCTGGGTGGTTGACTTTAAGGTCTGCCATCAGGAGTGAATACAGAATAATTCAGCTGTCAGATAGGGTTGAAGTCAGGGGGTGAGAGATCAATCTGTTTGTCCCCATCAACCCGCCTGTCACAGATGCAAATGCCCACAACTCCCATAACAAGGGTGACCAATGCAGTGCTTCAGGAGTCAAAGGCCAATCTTCACAATAAAGATCAGATGTGCAAAAGCAGCAAGCTTCACTAACAGAGCAGATTGAGCAGTTCAAAAGTGGGGACGGAGAGAACCAAGATTGTCCTCCACTAAGGTACCTCAGTCCACCATCACCTTGAAGCCAGAAAGTAACCAGTCAGAACAACCTGATGTGCAATGTATATACAATCTTACACCGTTCTGGTTGCAACACTACAGCAAGGATGTGGTAGTACAAGAGAGTGCAGAGGAGATTCACCTCAGATAGCAGTCAGCATGGATATTGGGTTGAAGGGCCCATATCTGTGTGATACAAGTCTGACTCGAAAGAGCACAAATCTGTTTTGATGATTGGGCAGAGCTGAAATGTTGATTGTTTCCCTCTGCTCTTCTGTCAGGTCAATCTCTGGGTTCATGATGAAAGTTGATCGAGGTGTGTTGGTTACAGTTTGTGGTGAAGGACAGCCTTGATCATGGCCCGCAGCTGCGCGCGGAGTGAATATTTGCAGCACTTCGTATTTAGTACCCACTTTAATCAAGGACCTTAACTTAATAATGGTGCTATGTTGAAAGTAATCTATGAAATTAAACCTATCTGTAGATGGAACTTTCCCAATTCCTAGCACTAATTACTTGGAACATATTCTTCAGGACAGGATCCAATCATGCTTTACAACATGGGACAGAAAGACTCCAAAATATTGTTTGAACATCTTTGTTCAGAAGGCACTAAAAAGCAAAATGTGACAGTGCAATTGTTACTCCAGCAAGAGCAACAGATGAACACTGTATACTCTCAGATCAACTCAGCACTTACTTTATGCTCATTAACATCAAACTGATGTACATAGCATCATTGCAGGTAATAAATCTTAGTTTATTTTGTCAGATACATTGACTTTTTTGAACGCCCTACAACGAATTTGATAAATTAAAATTCCAGGGGTACAATGCTACAAATCATAATTCACAAAATAGTTTTTTGTCAAAACACAGTTTAAGAGATGGGTCTCACACTGAAAGATTTAGTTCACTAAAATAGATATTCACAATCCAAATATTTTCAAGTGATTGCTGCATTAAAATGAAGAATACTGTGTATTTAATACAGAAGATCACTTTTCAGGTGCATTCTTCTATCTGGATTTGGTCATCCTCTCTTGTTAGATGGCTACAAAGCTTTTTTATTACAAAAATAAAAGATTCTCGTGAGCCAAGAGCAATTAGCATTATATCCACAAAATAACTTCTGCAATTAAAATAAAAGAAACTATATTTAGAATTCATACAATATGCAATGTGCAAATATTCTCAGCAATGGACAATGTCCAATGCAGATATATAAAATGAAAGCTTTCATAGAACTGAAATTAAAACTTTAAATCATTCCTGGCACTAAATTTAGGCTGGCTTCATGGACACATCCTTGAGGGAAAAATTCTAAATCGCATCCAATCGATTTTATTTTATAAGAGAGGAGAGGGGAAGGAAGAATTGTGGAAAGTTGAAATCTTCTACTACAGGTTGAACCTCCATTATCCGGCACTCTATGGTCTGGCACGGAACTTGAACGATGGTCCTGGTCGCTGGTGTTTTAAAGGTGTTGCATTAGCCGCTACGCTAACTGTGCAGTCCCACAGTATTATTTCCCGTTTTAAGCTTTGCTCTACCTTTGATGTGCTTACATAGGGGGCTCCCTTTGGGGTCAATTTCTGTTTTCCGGCATTTTTCGTGGTCCAGCAATGGCCAGGTCCCGCCTAACGTTGCCAGATTAAAGAGGCTCAACATGTATTTTGATAGAGAATTGAAGTAAAGCTTGCTCACAGTCCCATGCTCTGGATTTTATGCTGCATCTTCCATCTTTATTAAATTTCAAATCTATAAATCAAATTAAAATGCACATGAAGTAATCGAATACTTCGTGCCTTCATAGATGCCTCACTGACCGCTCCAGATATCTGTGTCACTTCCTCCTTCACTGCCCATTGTCTACATGCTACGCAGGAGTTCAGTCACAGCATTGCAAAGTGAGTTTGACAGGAAAATGCATTTGCATTCCACAACATCTTCACTCCATCTTCGATATTTCATATTTGATTGTCATTATCTCCTAATTTGAAGAGAGAGAGAGAGAGAGCAAAATTAGTGTGCTTGCTTCATGAAGATGTCATCCCTACATTTGTGCTTTTATTTTTTCAGATGAGTACAGCAGAGGAACAGGGCCTCTTGGCCCATGTGTCTGTGCTGATCATAGTACCCAAATTAACTTTTATTATAATCACTACCATCCCACTGCACAACAGCAAGACACTGGATCTCCAATCCACCTCATCAAATGGTGACAGAGGGGTTTGGGAGATAAATCGGGAAAGGTTTGTTAGAGCAGGTCACACACAAACACTTTAAAACACAGAATTTTTGCAGGAGCTTTTGCAAGAGTGCTCAGACTCCTGATGGACTGTTATTTGCAAAAGGCATCAAATGGAACAACAGGCAGTGGCAACTTTGTCTGGAAAACAGAACTTAACTGTCTGGAAGGTCATGTGATCTTTGTAGGCCGAGAGCACGGGAAAAAAAAACAGGCCTTGCTCTCAGAATTGGAGGGAGGGGGAGAGCGAGGGGGACACACACATCGGTTCCAGAGGGACAAGCTGGCAAGCTTTAGAAGACGGCCTGGTCAGAGGAGAGGACTGGGGAAACAGACAGGAGCTCTGTGGTGACCTGAAAGAAAGAGGTTATCATTTGCAGAACCTTGAAGGGGCAAGTTTCATCAGCAAGACACTGGAGTGGCTGATTAAAAAGGAATCAGTTGTGGATGTCCTGGAACAAGAAAAACTCTCTCTCTGAAAGCCAACAAGAACCTTTCCGAGTGGTAACCATTCACCTGTTAAGCACCAAAGCCTGGTGAACTTTATTACTGTTAACTTCTGCGCCGGCAACCAGTGAGATGGGTCTGTGAACCAAAGAACTTTGCTGAACTTACACACACGTACGCTTAGAATTAGAAGGGGGTTTAAGAGAGTCAATTGAGTTAAATTAAAGTTTGATTCTATTTTCATGTTCCAAGATAATTAAAAGCAACTTTTGTTTAAGTAGCCCCTTTTGTCATGTTGCATATCTATTGCTGCTGGGTTTTTGGGTCCTCTGGGCTCGTAACAAAACTAAACCAAGGAATTCAGCTTGCCTCTTAATTACATAAAAAGCATTTCTTCACGTTACCAAATACAAATCACTTAACTAGTGACCTATCGTGGACTCTCAAGACCTCCTCACTTGTCAGGAAGGTGCAACAACAGCTGCACTTCCCGAGAAGACTGAAGCGGGCAAGGCGACCGATCACCATTACGCCAACCTTCTGCAGGAGCACCATCGAGAGCGTCCTTGCCAACTGCACCAGTGTGGCAGGGTTGCTGCAGCGAAATGGATCGGAGGTCAATCCACAGGATGATAAGAGCGGCAGAGAGGATCAATGGGAGGCTTCCTTTGCATCATCAATGATATCTACTGGGATTCTTGTCTGAAGAGGCCGTGCAAAATCCTTGAGGAGCCCCTCCGCCCCGCGCACAGCATCTTTCAGCTGCTCCCGTCGGGGAAGGAGATACAGCAGGATCAGAGCCAGTGCCCCCAGGCTGAGGAACAGCTTCTTCCCACGGGTAGTAAAAATGCTGAACAAGCAAAGGAACTGCTCGCACTGGACCATCCAAATCTCATTCATGAAACAATATTATTTAATAATTTGTCAATGGATAATTGTCTTGCATGTGTATTATTTGTCTGTATGGGTTCTGTCTGCGTGCTTTGCACCAAGGACCGGAGAACGCTGTTTAGTCGGGTTGTATTTGTACAATCAGATGACAATAAATTTGACTTGAAATCCAGGAAATTAAAGTCCCTCCAGTGACGAAAACTCAGCAACTCAATGCAGTGAATGATTTACAGAAATCATTCTAAAGTTGTAGCCTGATGTAGCCCAGCATCATGTAGAAATTACTTGGGAATTAATGTAATTACCAAGCTCTCTGCAGCTGAGGCTTGCCATCAGTTGCACTGTGCAGACAAACCACAAACCATTGGGCAATGAAACAATTTAATGACAGAGGAGGGAGATCAGACAAATTTCTGAAATTGATTGGTGTATCCGCAACAAGGTGTGTACTTACTTCATCTGAATCCAGTAACATAGGAAGTGCGCTGAAACAGAAAAAGTGAAATCAGCCATTGCCAATAATTCTGCCAAACATGCTCATCAATGAAAATGGGAAAACAAGTAAAAATCCACTAATCTGCTGAACGACTTTGGAAATCCTGACTGTGGCCCATAGGTGATCGTTTCCTCCACTCCCCTAAAACTCCCCCTCGCTCAAGCTTCCACAATCCCTTAAAACATACTGGGTCAACAGTAGGGTACAACAACAAACAAAAGAGAATTTAAAGTGTGTTGGCGATATTAACAAAATGTATCCAATAGTCCAGAACATTTTGCAGAATGTCACCACCACCATGTCGGATTAACAGCACAATTCAAATGGATTGCAACTAAATATCAAACATTAGCTGGAAAGACTGATGGTGTTAAATTTAGCAGAAAGCAAGGAAAGATACACTCCTTTCAAACAAACTGTTAGAGAAGGAATTGACTATCTCTGTCATAAAGTGGAGGAGAAGAAGAAAACCACAGCTCTGTTGGTATTTCTGGTGAGGAAAATCCAAAAGGAGCCCAGGGTGCAGTCATCTAGAAACATTTAAAGTGTCCATTCAATATGGTATTGAATTACAAGAAATAATTCAGTTCAATAAAATTTGATATCTTTGGACACAATTGCACTTTGTTCTGTTCATGCCATCAAAAACCAGTGCCAGGTGAACCCCTGTGCTGCGACAAGGTGGTGGCACAGAGTATGGGGGAGTGATGCAAATTACAAAAAATTTAATCAAATACAAGCTCTCAAAAAAACATCAATTACATATAATAAAGCAGTGATACTTACACGTCTGTTATCGAAGGGATGTTGTCTTCTACCCACTTTAAATCTTCATCCTATTGAAACAAAAATCAAACCAAGCTTTGAAAAACCACCAAAAAAAAATCTGCAGTTGGTGGAAACTTGAAAATGCTGGAAATACAGAGCATATTAAGAAACATTTGTGGAGAGAGGGACATTCAGCAAATCAGGTGGACGACCTTTTACCAATAATGAGGGGGAAAAAATGTTAACAAATAAGCATGTTTTAAATTGCAGAGAATGGGGACAAAAGGAGTTTTTGTGATAGAGAGGAGAGGACAACATTGACAGGAGGTGGTGCAGGCTTATTAACCGTAGCCAAGCTGTCGAGAGGAGGTGTTAATAAAAAGGAGAATCACAGCAAAGAGAATGCTGCTAATATCCAGCAGCACCCATGACATCTGTGAAAATAGAACATTACAGCACGATACAGGCCCTTCAGCCAACGTTGTTGTGCAGACCAATATAAACCTATTCAAAAATTTAAACCTTTCCTACCTTACACCCATAACCCTCTATTTTTCTTGCATCCATGTGCCTATCTAAGTGTCTTTTAAACGTCCCTATTGTCCAGGCTTCACTACCACACCTGGCAATGCATTCCAGGCAACCACTACTCTGTATAAAAAAAAACTTACCCCTGACATCTCCCTTAAACTTTCCACCTTCACCTTAGACAGATGTCCTCTCACATTTGCTACTGTCACCCCAGAAAAAAGGTGTCCACCCTATCTCTGCCCCTCATAATCTTGCATACCTTAATTAAGTCACCTCTCATCCTTCTTCACTCCAAAGAGAAAAGCCCTGGCTCTGTAAATCTTGCCTCATAAGACATGCTCTCCAATCCAGGCAACATCCTGGTAAATCTCTTCTGCACCCTCTCTGAAGCTTCTACATCCTTTCTGTAATGAGGCGACTAGAAGTGAACACAATATTCCAGGTGTGGTCTAACCAGAGATTTATAGAGCTGCAACATTACGTCAGGACCCCTGAACTCAATCCGCCAACTATTGAAGGCCAGTACACCACAGGCCTTCTTAACTACCCTATCAAATTGCGCATCCACCTTGAGAGATCTATGAATTTGGACCCAAAGGACTCTGTTTTTCTACACTATGAAGAATCCTGCCACATACTCCACCTTCAAGTTTGACTTTCCAAATTGCCCCAGATATCTCTTCCCTCACTTCCCACAGCAACCTGGGCCCCGCGATATACATCAATCTTAATGTTTTAAGAAGATCCAATACTTCCTCTTTCTTAATCTCAACACTGTCCAGCACACAAGCCTGTTCTATTCCGACCTCACCCTGATCAAGGTCCTTTGTGGACCTCCCCAACCTCCTCCCCCTCCAGGAACATGTTGTCTCCTTTATCCTTCAGTGGCCCCACCTTCATTCTCGTCATTCTTCTGTTCTTCACTTACACATAGAACACCTTGGGGTTCTCCTTCATCCTCCATGCCAAAGCCCTCTCATGCCCCCCTCCAGCTCTCCTAAATCCTTTAAGTTCCTTCCTAGCTACCATATAATTCTCATGAACCCTTTCACTTCACACATCCAGGTTGAACTCCATTTGTCACTTCTCCACCAAACTCTGCATTCAGTCTATATCCAGTTGTAATCTTCGGCAACCTTCAACACCTCCAGTCTTCGTATCTGCAAACTTACTGACCCATCCCTCCTCTTCTTCATCCAGATCATTTAATTAAAAAAACCCCACAAACAACAGAGGTCCTAGAACCGATCCCTGAAGAACTTCACTTGTCACTCAACTCCAGGCGAAATACATTCATCTACTACTCCCCTCTGCTTTCTACAGGCAGCAAGCCAATCCTGTATCCACACAGCCTAGGTTCTATGGATTCCCTGAATGAGTCAAATGCCTTACTAAAATCCATATACACTAGATCTACCACACTACCTTTATCAATTTCCTGAACAGTCTATAGTTCTCTAATGCTCGTAAATCCTGTCCCTAAGACTCCTCTCTAATAGCTTGCATCACACAGATACAAGACTCACTGGTCTATAATTTCCAGGATTTTTCCTATTACCTTTTTTTTTTAAAAAAAAAGAAACAAGGGGACTATATTTGACATCCCCCAATCCTCCAGCACCTCACCTTTGGTCAGGGAGGACGCAAAGATCATTCCCAGTGCCCCAACTCTCTCTTCCTTTGTTTTCTCTGGTAACCTGGGGTATATTTCAGTTGGTTCTGGGGACTTATTAATCCTAAGAAGATCCTGCATGGCCTTGTTCTTAAGCTCAACATGCTCCAGCACATACGCTTGTTCTATACTGACCTCACTTTATCCAAGGTCCCTCTGGTGAACATTGAGCAATATATTCATTTGGGGCCTCCCTCCTTCCAGACACATAATTCCTCCTTTATCCTTAAGCAGCCCTACCTTCACTCCAGTTATCCTTCTGTTCTTTAAGTGTGCAAAGAATGCCTTTGGGTTTTCCTTAATCCTACTTGCCAAGGCCTTTTCAGTTTCTTTCTGCCTACCATACAATTCTCATGAGCCCTTCCTGTCTTTTACTTCTTAAACCTTGTACAATATACTTCCTTCTTCCTTTTCACTAGTTGCTCACCTCCTTTTCCTACCATTTTTTCCCTGTCCCAGTGGGGCAAACCTATCCAGAACCCTGCACAAGTGGCCCCTAAATATTACTACTGTGCTTTCCCACCCCTGCCCTAAGAACATCTGTTCCCATTTTATTCTCCCCAGTTCCTGAGGTGGAAGAAAAGAGTTTGATCTTGAAATTTAAGAGAAAACTGGATAGGTACAGTTATGGGAGGAAAATGAGGGCTATGGTCCAGGTGGAAGTCCATGGGACTAGATGGAGTAAATAGCTCAGCAGGGACCAGATGGGCCAAAGAGCCTATTTCTGAGCGGTAGTGTTCCATCATTCCCTGGCTGGTTATTTGACATTATTTAGCTCAATCTCAAGTCCTCTAAAGTGCCTTGGATGAAGATGCAGTGATGTTCCTCAAGCTTGCATTGGGCTTTGTTGGAACAGAACTAGTGTTCCATTGTAAATCCTCAACATCAATTCAGATTGCCCTTTCTCCACTGTGCTACATTTCTTTTACTGAAGCAACTACAATGTTCCATGTCTCAAAGTTCTTCTATTCTTATTCATGGCCCTCTACTTACAGCTCCTCCAGACTTCTTCTTCTTTGGCTTGGCTTCGCGGACGAAGATTTATGGAGGGGGTAAAAGTCCACGTCAGCTGCAGGCTCGTTTGTGGCTGACAAGTCCGATGCGGGACAGGCAGACATGGTTGCAGCGGTTGCAAGGGAAAATTGGTTGGTTGGGGTTGGGTTTTTCCTCCTTTGTCCTTTGTCAGTGAGGTGGGCTCTGCGGTCTTCTTCAAAGGAGGTTGCTGCCCGGCGAACTGTGAGGCGCCAAGATGCACGGTTTGAGGCGAGATCAGCCCACTGGCGGTGGTCAATGTGGCAGGCACCAAGAGATTTCTTTTTTTTTTTTTTTAAATTTTTTTATTTTTCACACCATAAATCACATAGTCATGATATACACTATTTCTTTTTCACACATATACAGTGACTTTTTCTCCCCCCCCCTTTCCTCCCAAACCACCCCCCCACCCCCCACCTCATCCATTTTAGGTATACAATCTAGGTTGCATTAAGCCAGTCAGGCAATGTTGTCATTCAACAAAATTACACCAGAAATTCTACTGAGTCCATTCTTTTCTTTCCTTCTCCTTCCATCAACTTAGGTAATGTTTGTCCCCGGTAGGTTTTCGCTACTGTATTTAATGCAAGGCTCCCATACTTGTTCGAATATTTCAATATTATTTTTTAACCTATATGTTATTTTTTCTAATGGAATACATTTATTCATTTAAATTTGGTAGTTTCTTCCTTTTAATTTGGTTATGTATTCCATTAATATTTAAAGACATATAGTTCAGCGGAGCCCTTTTATATTTTGTTTATCTTCTCTTTCCGTTTTTCCATCATCACCTTTCCTCCTTTTCCATTTCTGCTTTCTTATTTTCAACTCTTTATAAGACAACATTCCTACAACATCCAACATTTTCCTTATTCTCCTATTTCTATCTTATTTATCCCCAATCTCCCCTTCACCTCCTGAGTTGTCCTTTATCCCTTGTCGGACAACCACATCTCCCCTCTCCATTTGGATTTGCGAATCCACTCGCAAGCGTCAACTGATTTTGCAGTGACCGCTATTTTCCCCCACCCCGCCTCCCCCAGAAAAGATTTCACTTTTCATATGTCACAAAGGTCACTCTTTTAATTCCCTCCTTATTCTCTCTATTCCATTACCTTCCCTTATTAATTCTTGTCTATACTATCTATATTTTCCTCTAAGTACAGATACATTCATGTATGCTCATTGTCTCTATTCACTCTTATACCTCTTTACCCGCATACATATCAATCGTGATCATTTTTACTCTCATTACCCGTCTTCATCCCTCAGTCTATTTTTGTCTTTACCCACATACATATCAATCGTGATCATTTTAACTCTCATTACCCGTCTTCCTCCCTCAGTCTATTTTTGTAATTGTTCTGCAAATTTTCGTGCTTCTTCTGGATCCGAGAATAGTCTGTTTTGTTGTCCTGGAATAAATATTTTCAATACCGCTGGATGCTTTAGTATAAATTTATACCCTTTCTTCCATAAAATCGCCTTTGCTGTATTGAACTCTTTTCTCTTCTTTAGGAGTTCAAAACTTATATCTGGATAAATGAAGATTTTTTGCCCTTTATACTCCAGTGGTTTGTTGCCCTCTCTTACTTTTTCCATTGTCTTCTCCAGTACCTTTTCTCTTGTAGTATATCTTAGGAATTTTACTACAATAGATCTTGGTTTTTGTTGTGGTTGTGGTTTAGAGGCCAATACTCTATGTGCCCTTTCTATTTCCAATTCTTGCTGTAGTTCTGGACATCCTAGGGTCTTAGGGATCCACTCTTTTATAAACTCCCTCATATTCTTGCCTTCTTCATCTTCCTTAAGGCCCACTATCTTTATGTTATTTCTTCTGTTATGGTTTTCCATTGTATCTATTTTTTGAGCTAGTAGTTCTTGTGTCTCTTTAGTTTTTTTTTATTAGATTTCTCCAATTTCTTTTTTAAGTCTTCTACCTCCATTTCTGCTGCTACTGCCCGCTCTTCCATCTTGTCCATTTTCTTTCCCATTTCTGTTAAGGTCATCTCCATTTTATTTATTTTCTCTTCTGTGTTGTTTATTCTTTTTCTTAAATCCTTAAATTCCTGTGTTTGCCATTCTTTAAATGACTCCATGTATCCTTTAATAAGAGCAAGTATATCCTTTACCTTGCCTTTCTTTTCTTCTTCTATTTCACCATACTCTTCCTCTTCTTCTTCCTCTGGGTTGACCATCTGTTGTTTCTTTGGTGCCCTTTCCTCCTCTTCTTTCTTGTTTCTATTGTCTTCTGTGGTCTCTTCTTGCTGCAGGTGTTCTGCAGCTGTCGTTGCCGGCTGTGGAGATCGACTCCCCAGCTGGTCCCCCCTCCCGTTGGTGTGTTTTTTTTCATTCGCATCGCGCATGCGCGAAGTATCGCGCATGCGCGGTTGCGCACTTTTACTCGGCTCTGCGAGCCATTTTTGTAGTCCATTATTTACCGACCTGAGGGAGCGGGTTTCTCTCTCCGCAGCGGGCCTCTTCGGACAGGTAAGGCCTTCACCTTTTTCCTCCTTTGTCTTCTCTTCCTCTCTTCTTACCGTTGCTTTCGATTTTTCTTTTTTTGTCGCCATCTTCTTTCCACCTTTATACTCACTTTTCTGTAACTTTTATTTCTGTGCCCTTGTGTTTTCTCTTGTTTTTCCCGACTTTTCTGGAGAGGGCTGGAGTTCACCGTCCGGCCACTACTCCATCACGTGACTCCTCCCCACCAAGAGATTTCTTTAGGCAGTCCTTGTACCTCTTCTTTGGTGCACCTCTGTCTCGGTGGCCAGTGGAGAGCTTGCCATATAACACGATCTTGGGAAGGCGATGGTCCTCCATTCTGGAGACGTGACCCACCCAGCGCAGCTGGATCTTCAGCAGCGTGGACTCGATGCTGTCGACCTCTGCCATCTCGAGTACTTCGACGTTAGGGATGAAAGCGCTCCAATGGATGTTGAGGATGGAGCGGAGACAACGCTGGTGGAAGCGTTCTAGGAGCCGTAGGTGATGCCGGTAGAGGACCCATGATTCGGAGCCGAACAGGAGTGTGGGTATGATAACGGCTCTGTATACGCTTATCTTTGTGAGGTTTTTCAGTTGGTTGTTTTTCCAGACTCTTTTGTGTAGTCTTCCAAAGGCGCTATTTGCCTTGGCGAGTCTGTTGTCTAATAACACACTTTCACCCCCTCTCAGCTGGGATCGTAATGCCATCATGGCTGATTTCACCTCCCCCCCTATCACTGACTTTCCATTTGTTCTCTCCACCCCTCTTTCTTTGCTACTTAAAAGAAAAATGCTCGTTTACCAACTTTACCCAATTCTGTGAAAGGTTGTTGACTTGAAGCTATTCCTCTCTCCACAGATCTTGCCTGACCAGTTTTTCTTTCTTTTTAAAATTTCTTTAAAGGGAACAAATTACTTTGTCAGCACATGCCATACATCTCCCATAAAGGTTTTTTTTTCCATTCAATTTGCTCATCCATAAGATTGTATTCATAATAACAATGCTGGAGAAACTCAGCTTGTCAAATAGTGTACTTTATGTAGCAAAGATAAAGATACATAACCAATATTTCAGGCTTGAGCCCTTCATCAGGGTATGGGGTAGGCTTTCATGTTTTACTTAAGATTGTATTCCACTGAATTTTCCATCTACCTTGTTTCCATTTTGCAGCATTATCAAGCAGGGAAAACACCCATCTGTAAAGGCAGAGGTTCTCTGCCCCTGCGTCTAAAGAATTATCTCTCTGAATGCACCGTGACCAGCCCCAAGGCACTGATTGCAACCCTTCTTGGGAAAGGATAATCAGCAGAGAGCTGCTCTCTGCCGCTTGACCTGAATGTACAGCCACTGCAAGCAGCTGGTTAGGGGCGGGTTGATGACACCATCAGCCCATGACCCATCTCCCCACTCACCCCTCAAGGGAGGGGCGTTGGGCAGGTGCCGGCCGGAGCAGGCTGTGACAGCCTCACTGGGGCGCTTTTGCCTTTGGGGCCGCTCTCTTTGGCTCAAAACGGGGCAGAGCAATGGCAGTCCTACCTACCCTTAATCCTCCACACAAATGGAACTGTTCTGGGAAACACACAGCAGTTTTAGCTGCGTGGGGAATTATGGGTATTTATGACAGGTGGCGCTACGGCACCAGTCACCCCACCTTCATTGGCTCTGGAGGGCGCTGCAAGGCACCTCTCGCTATGAATGCGACTCTGGAGCAGCCTTTTTAGGGCTGCTGTCTGAAAGGTAAGTTTTAAGTTTTTTTATCCGCTCTCCAAGTGGTGGCCTACTTTTAAACATCAGCACTGTAAGGTCCCACTTTACCCAATTGCTCATCAGGGCAAAACAATTCATCATCAGGATTATCCTGGGGAGTCACTACCTACTTTTAAAAAAATAAGTTAAAGTCTCCAATAAACAAGTGGAATGAATTTGAATAGTGAGTTCTGAAGATTGTATGCTAAAACCTTAAGCTACACGTGGATTGAGAAGAACAATTAATGAGGAAATTGAAAGGAAATAAAATTATCATTCCTTTAGCCCATAAAGCACATTTAAAATGCTCCAGCTGTGTTAGAGGAGTGCAGATCAGACAATAAACAAAACCAAAGTTTTAAAGAATACTTAATTGAGCAAAGAATTGAAGAAACAGGTCAATTTAGGAATATAAAATTACAGAACTTAGCTGAACATCGGAAGGAGGGCACAAAAGGGGAGAGTTGCAGAATTAGGGCACTTGAAAGGGAGATATGTACCGCTCTGGTTATAGGCATTTAAAAACATTCAAAACTGCCCACGTTCAATATTTGATTCATTCCTAGAAGTATCAAGTCCACAATGTGAAATGACAGAAGTGGAGATCAGCATGCTTAAATACGGTTTCATTCCCAGTCATCAGGCTCCTGAATGAATACCACCATTGCTTGGCACTAATTGCCTTTGCTTGGTACTAATTGATCTTTTCATTGCAGCCTTATACAGATTGTGATCCTTCCCCAACTGAATGAATGTTACAAAAACCCATCAGCTGACCCTCATAAGAGAATACTGCTTTATGAAAATGAATTAATGAATAAAAATACTCACCAAATTGGAAGATGGTTCTTCTAATCCATTGACCACCATTTTGGATGTTCTCATCTTTATTCCATCAGCTAAACAGCACACACAAAACATGGGTTGGTGAACAATCCATATGGATTGCAACTATTTGTGAACAAGTCGGTTTATGACAGTTGGGGAAAAAGGGCCACTTGGACATTTTTCTAAAAATACACATGGACACAGTTTATTTTTGTACAATGTTTTACTGGCACACTTGTGAGAAGAACCTTGGCTAATATTTTTGTGATATTATATGGAATTGTGCCATATGAAGATCATAACGGGCAATAACTGAACAGTCATTCACACTCACCAAGTGACGAAAAGCAAAATATTTCTGAATAGAGGAAAAACACTTACCAAAGTTTTCTCCAATCAATTCATTTACTTCATCATCTGGGTCATCAATAAGAGGAGTAAATGCATATCTGAAGTTATGGAACATAGGAAAACACAAAATCAGAAAATACACATTGACAATCTTGATATAAAAAATATGCTTGATCCTCCACAAATAGTGACTCATGCTGGCGAATGTTAACATTTCTGCCAGTAGTCTCAATGTTACCAAGTCACAGTGTGGGGAGGAGTACATGTTTTCACTTCTATGGGGCATTACAACTGAAGCTCGTATGACAGAAGTGAAAGTTTGCAACTTTACACCAAATGATTCATTGCAGTAAAATCTCTATTATCCGACATTCAATCAACTGGAAACTTAATACAACCAGCAACCAAGAAAGAAGGATATAAATAATTTCAAATAAATATGACTTTGCAGATAGACCCAGCGGGGGAACACAGAGACTTCGTTGGACTTGCACGGGCTTGCTGTGCCAAATGGGCAATGCCCCCAATACACACACATTTTTTTTTCCACTGTTGCTACTGGCGTGAAAGTGAGCTGGGTTATCAGCACAAGGAAGGTGCGCCGAGGGCCTGACTGGGGCACTTGCCTGGAGGCGAGTCTGGTTGCGCAGAGGGCCTGACTGGGATACTTGCGTGGAGATGAGTCAGGCTGTGCTGAGGGACTGACTGCTGGGGGAACTGTCCTAAAGTGTATCCCTATTCCTGCCTAGTAAGTCTTTATTTTTATTAGTATTAAACTGTTATATCTGTAAATTTAGGAGAGGGGTTTAATTATGAAAGCAGCATGGCTAGTGCGGCAGATAGTGCCAGCAAACCAAGGTTCAAATTTGAATTTTGCTTTGGGAACAACTTTATTAAAGTGAACTTTTCATAATTAAAGACAACAATGCTGATTTTTTCCAAATTGCTTTACAGTCTTTTGTCTTTGAGATGGTGTATTTTTAATGCAGGTGTTTAGGTTAGGCATTGTTCAGGCATGCGAGTGAGGTCAAAAAAAAGGAAAAGAGCAGAGTGCTTGTGCGAGGCGTACAGCAGGGGTCAAGTGGGCGCAGCACCCCTTGCGGGGGGACTGGAGAGCAGCGTCCTCATTTGGAAAATATTTGAAAAGGTACTCACAAAATTACCAGTTTCAAGCCACTAAAAAATTAGTCATTTTAAACAAAATCAAAATTGTGCTTTTTTTTTAAACAATGAGCACAGTATATCAGACACTAACATCTGTACCCAGACTCCAAGCTCCTTCCACATGACCAGGCAGTACCTGCTTGACCTATGCTCAAACCAGAGTGTCTGGTTCTCCTGACCCTAAGCAGTATTTGCCCTTAACTAGCCCTAGCAAGCCAAGCAGTGTCCTTCCCCAACTTGCAACCAATCCCCAGGTAATAACTACTACCCTGCACCGAATCCCCAGGCAACAGCCCTGCCCAACTTGTCCTCAATCACTAATCACCAGGTAGCATCTCTGTCCAATCTGCACCCAATCCCCAAGAAGAGCCTCTTGCCCAACATGTCCTCAATCACCAGGCCCTGCCCAATCCGTAACCAGGTCTTTGCACTGATGTTCATCTATTACCCGGGGATCTTCTTCAGCTAACCTTAAAAGCAATTAGGCTTTCCAAATCATTTCTTCACACATGGTTTTCAAGATATGGGTAAAAACACAATGGAGCGCCGCTGGCATAAATGGCATGGCACTGCAACAGGTTAGAAAAGCTTTGCGACCGAAGGGGATTGCAAAGGGGACCGGAGGGGATGCGCTGCTACTGCAGGAAATGCGGCAGCCAATATCGGCAGTGCAACATTGCAGCACTGCACAGAACGATCAGAGGGAGTTGGAACAGGCCGGGAGGGCACTGATAAAACGCAGAGGTGGATTTTGAAAATGCGGAAATCCACGGAAAAGCAAAAAATTCACATGCCCGACTGTTAGAGTGAGTCTCAGTCAACCGGAAATTTCACACATCTGACATCCGTGATCCTTACAGGTGTCAGGTAATGGAGATTTTACTGTATTTCATTAAAAAGAGAAATTCTATGTGCCTTGCTCTCCAAAGCTAAAATCAGGGAACAGCGTAGCACCATTCAAATTTCCCCACGTTCTTTCCAATTGGAGGTTTAAATAAGAACTGGAGGTTTACTTCCTGTGGAAAAACTTCTGTGAAGAATTTAAAAACTTGTGTTCTTGGTATGATGGCTCTGACGTGGAAGAGATCAAGTTGGCTCTATTTTCTGAGTTTGGAAGAGAGATGAGACCTCATTGAAATGCATAAAACTTTGAGGAATCTTGATTGGGTGAACAGTGGAAAATAAATCTAGAACCAAGTAGACCACTGAGGAATGAAGTGAGGATTCATACACTCAGTGGGTTGAGAAACCTTTTTGATTCCCGAGGGCTGTGGAAACTCAGTCATGCGCTCATTAAAAATGGGCATCAAAAGATTACTGAATATTAAAGATGATATAGAGATAAAGAAAGAAAATGATGCTGAGTTGAAGTTAACTGGTCTTGAACGATAAAGCAAATTAGTGGCGCCAAAAGGTCTACTTCCACTTCTGTGTGTTACATTCTCTATTCTAAGAACTGCTGCAATAATAAAATAACAACTGGGCAAAAGGAAGGCACCTGATAGGGGAAATAAATATTTCAGAAAAATATGTGTAAGGCTTACCTTTGATTATTTGCTGATGGTCTCCAGAGGAACATTATAACTAAGAGAATGACAGAGAAGAGCAGTCTCCAGAAAGCATCATCAACCCATAGTTCCATCCAATCCTGTCAAGTTTAAAATGCAGATAGAAGTGGATCCAATCCATAACCAAGGTGTTCAAGAGAAAGTGCACGTGCTGGAAGCCTGAGCAAACGTCAGATTGCAGGGGAACTCCCTGTGGGCTACTATTTCAAATCCTTTCTCAATTCCCACAATGACCTCTGTCTTCAGCCTCATCCATTACTAGGGTGAGGCCAAATGTAAATTTGAGGAACAACAGATCATATCTTGCCCAAATAGCCCAAAATGCCAACAGCATGAATTTTGAATTCTCCAATTTCAGGGTAATCCCCACACAGTTCCACTTTCCATCTGTCCCTTATCCACTCCTGAACTCCCCTTTCTCTCAACTCTAACCCACCCTCCCCTCTCTGTTGATTCCTTTCCACCTCTCCAATATTTATTTGCCCAGTGTCCCATTAACTCTTGGCTCTCTCACCCATCCCAACCCCTTTTATGCTTGTTTGTCCTTCCCATCCTGGCCTCGAGAAAGGGACCTAACAGAAAGCATTGGCTGCACATTTCTCTCTATCAATGTTGTCTGACCTGCTGAGTCGCTCCAACTTCTTATTGTCTGACCAAAATGTACAAGGAAGAAATTTATAGAAGACATGCTCAAAGTACAGAGATCTGCTAGCCAATTTTTTTAAAAAAAAAAGAGTGCATCTCTACCATAGTGGAAATTTTAAATGCTGCCACAGCAAGTATAGACTGTGAAATATTTATGATCCAATACATAGTTTATACTCCTAAACAATACTTGGACCACCCTTTTGAAATCTAAACTAATACCTTTGTCTCTCTTTATTTACACCATGATGGCAATCCATTATAAACTTTCACTAATTCCACTCCAAATGCAAGTAACTGAATGCCTGAAATCTAGGTCTCAAATTCAAATCCAATATGAACGCATTGTGCTGATCTCAACCAAGTCAACATCACCAAGCTAATTTACTTTAGACATATAGCACAGAAACAGGCCATTTTGGCCCTTCAGCCCTTGCTGCCCAATTAACCTCCAACCCTTGATATGTTTTGAATGGTGGGAAGAAACAGGAGAGCCTGGGGAAAACCCACACAGACATAGGGAGAATGTACAAACTCCTTATAGACAGCGCGGGATTCAAACCCCTGTCCCAATCGCTGGTGCTGTAACAGCATTGTGCTAAACGCTACACTAATCATGCCACTGCTACATTCACCTATTTCAAAACTCCAGCTTGGATGAGTAGATTGTTGGCATGAATATTAGCAATTACAAAATTAGACAATCTGTAATTGTCATGGTTAGAGGTTGATACAATGGGGACATTTAAAAGAGAGATTGATGCAACAAAAATGAAGAGTTATGGGCTGTGAGGGAGGTGGGTCAGATTGATTTGGAGTGGGGTTACACAGATTGGCACAATCTCGTAAGCCAAAGCGCCCAGACCGTGCTGTACTGCTCTATGTCAACAAACAATTAAAATTACTCCTCGAGAACCTGCAGAACACGAAAAACAACCAAATTTTATGATAAACTTCCAATTAATTTTAAAGAATTCAGCTTCATTGGGAAGTTGTGATGAATTACCTGTCTGACAGTTCCCCCCCCACTCTGCCAACTCTCAAGGAGAGAAGCTCAAATGCTGGGGCGGGGGTGGGGAGAAGAAAAACCCCACCTATTTTGAGAATCCAATGATTATCAAATTCTGATTCTATTTAACATAATGGTATTTAGCAGTGGTGCATTACATCAAATTAGCATTCACTAAGTTAAGGCCCATCATCCCTCATTGCAAATCATTAAGAGCAGTTCGATCACACTCATCTTTGCAATCTACCACATTTTAAAATTGTATTTAATTAAACAATGCTTTTCATTTAATGTAGCATTTTAAAAGACTGACAGTCCATGGCATAAAGTTTCATAATGAAATATTTTATTAACTTACTGACTGACAAGCTGTCAACCTGAACTTCTTCGTTGTCCATACCATGAACACAACTGATGCTAGGAGCAGAAGATAGCTGAATTAATATACAAAAGAAGCTATACTGCCTAATTCATTTGAATAATTTGTATGTACTGAAAGTAACTTACCTATTATTGCCAAAATTAAAGTGTTGGTAAAATGTCTGTATAGTGAAAGTTTCACCGTATTTTTCCTTAATTTCAATGTTTTAACTGTTTGAGCCAAGCTGACAAATATGTAACAAAAGCTAAGGAGAATATCTTCAATAATCAAATTAGAAGAGATTTAAAAAGATTATAATGTCTATGCATCTTTGAAACGTTGAGTCATGAAAACAATTAAATTTCTTCTAACACTATTCACTGAACCAAACCCTACGCCACCAATCGTTTGTCCATGTACTTCATGGAGGCCACAGAAGTTAATGAACAATGAGAGCCAAAGTTGCCCAATTTAATGGTCACTAATTCTCACCCTGATCCCAATCTTTGGCCTCTTGCACTATTCCAACTAGGCCCAACAGAAGCTCAAGGAACTGGACCTCAACTTCCACTGAAACACCTTGCAGCCTTTGGAACTCAGAACTAAAGGCAATAATGCCAGAGCACTATTGACTAGTTCTGATGTAATATTATCCACTTCCATGTTAAATCAAATTTTCCTTCTCTCCAAGGATGCTTCCCAATCAGCTGGATATTCTTTATTGTTTCAGATTTCTAGCAATTTTACAGAACATTTTTTTCTTTTTCGTCAACTCCCCTCATTATCTATTAAGTGAATGGCATGGCATCACTTGGACACGCTTGGCTTCTATCCGACCACAAACATTCCAGCTGGTCAATTAATCCTTCATCCTCTCTGCAATTTAATACTGTCATTTTTTCCAGTTCTGATCAAACATCTTGACCTACAAAACATAGATGACTCCTGTAAGGTAAAAACATCATGAGATGGGACCGGAGAAGGAGTCACCCAGTACTAAGGAGTAACAGAATGCAGATGTGACCTTGTACACTCAAGATAACCTTTGCACTAACAAGAATGATGTGAGCAGACTAACAGAGAAGGATAGCAACAGTTTATTCATTGGACAATGTCATGGTATGATAATTTACTAAGTACGTATCCTGAGGTATAAAAAAAAACACCACTTGCTGATAACGGCAGAATGCGCCTTCTCCAACTAACATTGTTAGTTGCAAGTGTTACAATCCGGCAATAAAGAACAAAGAACCTTGATTTCGACTCAGTCTGGTGTTTGACTCACTCATTCATGAACAAAGCAGACCTAACACTCCCCACATCTTGGAGGTCACATCTCAGCAAAGACAGACATGGATCACAAAATCGACTTCAGCTCTAAATGGTCCAGCATTGTCTTTGGTCAACTGAGGAAGAGGGTGTTTGGAAATCAAAGATTTAAACTTTATACAAACCAGGCAACGGTGACCACTGTCCCACGTTAAGCCAAGCCCTGGAATATTTGCAACAGGTACCTCAAGACACGGGAAAGATATCACCAATTCTGTCTCTGCAAAATCTTCTGAATTCACTGGAAAGGTCGACAAATCAATATTAGCTCTCTCTGTCAGGCAAATATCCCTAGCAGGAAGGCACTAATTGGACTCAGCTGGCTCCATTGGGCAGGCTAGATCATTTCAGTAGACTCCCAGAGCAAACACAATTTAAAATTCCGTCTTTGGAAAGATATTACCAGGTCATCTTGAAAAATAACAATTTCACTGACCTCTGGGAATCAATGCATAGAGAGATCAGAGAAGCCTTTTAGAAAGAGCTAAAGGAGCACATCACCTCGCAAACTGCCCAGCCTGTAACATTAGATTCTTTCTGGCCCATTTGTGGTGGCCTCATCAGTTACTTGAGAACCAGAGTAGTAGCAAGTCATTTTAAATCGTCAGACTCTCCAGGAAGGAGGACATGGTTGCAAGGACACAACATCTCTTCATATAAAATGAAGATCAAGGCATTTTAAAAAAAGTTATATACTTAGGGGAAAGAAGAGCAACCTGTGGCTGATACACATATTGATGAAAGGAATTCATTTAGAAACATCCCTAATGCTGCAGCACGTTTGATTCTGCCCTGTCTCGATTGAGAGATTAGAACTTGGCTGTAAATGGCTTGTGTGAAATACTAATTTAATTAATCAGCAATTACAAACTGACATTAAATTTCAAACTACGAGTTCTCTCCATTTCTTGGCGAGCAAACACTTCTATTATATGGCAACGTTACTGAAGTTCACTCATAAATTTTGTCTCCAGGTACATTGTGACAAATGGATAATGTACAATTTATATTAAATGTTTGGACTCTTGTTACTAACATTTTGATAACCAAATCAATATTCAGAATTTAGCATTACTTGTGCAAACATTTACGGCAAAATACAACTTGTGAGAAAGCATTCCATCTGGTTGTGTTTGTTGAAGATAATTCTGCTTCTCATGCACTTATTTCCTATCCTACTTTTCAGAATTATTGGTTGCCAGAAATAAAAACAAAGTTATATTTCTATTATATCATACATCTAAAATAGCTTCTACTTTACAATCAATTTAATTAGTAGTGAACAGTCAGATGCTGTTTTGGTCCAGTGAAGCGCAGTGAATGTGACATTAGGCTGGAAGCTGCATTTTATAAAGGATATCCACCAACACAAGCCTGAATCAAGCAAAGCCAAGGAGATATTGGTCAAAAGCTTGAGTTCATATTTCTTTTCCTAGAATGTTAAAATGTTAAACAAGTTCAGTTAGAGAAAGAAATCAAACAATTTAAGGAATACAGCAGCAGACACAACATGCAAACTGATGGATTGACAAATCAGATTCTCCATTAGAATATCTGACTGAAAGAAAATCCAATAAATAGCAGCAAAGAGAGACATGTGCAGGAAGTTCAGGGGTTGCACAAACTGAAGATTAAATCTTCTCTTTGGCTTGGCTTCGCGGACGAAGATTTATGGAGGGGGTAAAAAGTCCACGTCAGCTGCAGCTTTTACAAATAATAATACCTTTGTGTTGTCCAAGAATCTGAAAATGTCTATTTACAGTTACTGAACATGGAAGTTTGATCTACAATCTCATATACTGGAGATGTAGATTGGCATTTTTTTGAGAGAACTTGAGAAGGATATGAACCACACAAAACAGGAATCGATTAACGCTAATAATATATCAGCCACCAAGACAGGAACATTCCTTTGATCCTGCAGTGTTAGAAAAAGAAAATATTAAATTTTCAGAGAATGGTTTTCACTGGGATGAACAAAATAACATGATGGACAACTATTCTTTGTAAACCAAAATAAGATTTTAAATTAGAACATGGAGCATTGGGAATTAAACTTCTGGAAATAATGCATGGAAATAAAAAATGTAACCCTTCCAACCCAGTAATCAACAGATAGCCAGCACTTATACTTGTATAAAAACTTCAATGACAGGTATTTCCTTCTTCCACAAGAGAGGCAAAATATTGTCACAAAGAGCTGTGGCATGGCACGTAGTGAACCATGGATTCATGTAGTGAACCAGGATCAGTTAAATCCTGATGACATGTACCCCATCAAAAAGTGAAGTCTGAGAAAGACCATCAGCTCAGTTCCATTTTAACAAAACCAAGATTCATATCATGTTAAAATTATAGTTAAAATTATACTTTTCTCACCCATACCTGTTTGACATAATTCATGACATCTTATTAATATCTTTCCTAAATTTATATGATAATTCAAATGTAAATGCTCTCAAACTAATTCAATCCAAATTTTCCATTCTATTTAACATCTTTCAATACCTCAGAGGCCATTTCAAAATGTAAATTCCATACTTAGTCATCCTCTTTTGCTGTGATGCAGTTCTGATGACCCTTTTCCAAACCTGAGGCCATTAACATGTCCTTGGTTGTCATGAAGACAAAGAAGAACAAAAGATGTGGAATGACTGGTCTACTTAGCACTTGATCCCTGACATGTGGCATCAATCATACTAGTGCCAAAGGAGAGCAGAGTGAGCTGCCTCAATGACCATTGTCCAGTAGCACTCACATCTACTGGGATTAAATGCTTTGAGAGGTTGGTCGTAGCCAGAATTAACACGTAAAGGACTGGACCCACTGCAATTTGCCTAATGTCACAATCACTCCACAGCAGGCGAAATCACTGGTTCATCACTCATCTCTGGATCACCTTGGAAACAAAAACTCATACATATGGCTGCTGCTCATCAACGACAGCTCAGGCTTCAACACCATTATTTCCCTCAGGGCTGGTCAACAAGCTCCAAACTCTGGGCCTCTGCAACTGGATTCTTGACTTCTTCATCAGAAGGCCAGTCAGTACGAATTGGAAACAACATCTCCTCCTCACTGATGATCAGCACAGGCATGGCTCGAGGATGCTATCTACAAACTCGCTGATGACACCACAGTTTGTGGGCAGAATCACAGATGGCAATGAGGAAGTGCACAGGAGGGAGATAGATCTGCTGGTTGAGTTATGACACAACAACCTTGCACTCAACATTAGCAAAACCAAGGAGATGATTGTGGGCTTCATGAGAAAATCAGGAGAACATGAACTGGTCCTCATTGAGGGGGTTAGCAGTGGAGAGGGCCAAGAACTTCAAATTCTTTGAGTGTCAACATCTCCTAAGATCTGCCCTGAAGCCTTCACTGCAATCATGAAGAAGACTTGCCAATGGCTATACTTTGTGAGGAATTCAGGAAGATTAGGTACATCACCAAACACTCAAAAACTTCTACATGGTGAGTATTCTGGCTGGTTGCTTCCCTGTCTGGTACAGAGGCAACAATGGTCAGAACAAGAAAATACTCCAGAGGGTTGATAACTCAGCCACAGGCACCAGTTTTTAACTTCATCGAGGACATCTACAAGAAATGGTGGCTTAAGAAAGCAGCCTCTATCCTCTAGGATCACCACCACCCAGGCCATGCCCTCTTCACTCTGCTACCATCGGAAAAAAGGTGTAGGAGCCCAATGAAGGGCACTCAGCAAGTCAAGGCAGGGTTGGTGCTAAGGGGGCGGGGGGGCCATCTGTGGGAATCCCCTCCCCCAAGTGAAGTGCTGTGCCTCCCATACAGTCACGGCCATTGCTTGCCGTCAGAACTGCCCCACCCCCGTCACAAACAGGCGTCAAGCGTCACTAGCAGCTAATGATGCTTGACCTCGTAACCTCATAAAAGTAGCGCTTTCGGCACCTACATCAGAGGGGAGGATGACAGCATCACAGCATTCCCTCCCGACCACTGAGGGAGTTCAGGAGCAATGCACAGTGCCCCCCCCCACCCCCCCCCAGCACGCTAATGCCCCCCACTAACATTTGTTCTAACACCGATGCTGGCATAAAGACAGCTACTTCTCTGCCATCGATTCCTCAATGAACGATGAACCACAGACACTCTCTGTCTTTTTTTTAACTCATTCAAAAAGGTGCTTTATGTAAATGTTTGCTGCTACAAAACTACACATTTCATGACATGTTCATGACAATAAGTTCTGATTCTGATGTGGTCTGCTGATCTAACTACATTGTTTAGCATTCAGTATAGTTTCTTGATTAACAAAAAATCTCAACCCAAGTAAACAATAAATATAATTTCTGAGAAAGTTTGATTGAATCAAAAACTCTTCAGGCAAAGCTTCACTTTCGACTGCAAGATTATGAAATTAGGATTTATAAATCAAATTGTTTCACTTTACCCCTGTAATTCTCAAGATTCCTTCAATGGCTGCAAAAATCAGGAAGAGAGCCCCCAAGCCAATCACTCTGTGCATTACTGTGCCCAACCGAGGCCTGTATACACACACACACAAAAAAAAAGCAGATAGAGGATATGTACTTCAAACACACATTTACTTATTATTTACTTTAACATTTTTAGTTATTAGAGCAAATTAAATCAGAACAGTGAGCCAATTGGCCCTTCCTATTGAATGCTGGAGCAGGCAGGATTGTGGCTGATTTTGAATGCACCAGGCTCATATCCTTTGATTCCATCTATCAATCTCCATCGATCAAGCAACATAAACGTGAGAAAAATAGTTGACATTTCACGCTGGGAACCCCTCATGGTCATGAAACCAATTAGCACAATGTTATTACATCGACAGCAACCCCAGTTTGAACCTGGCAGTGTAGGGAGCTTGTTCATTCTACATGTACATATGGATTTCCTCCCACTTTCCAAAGATGTATGGGGTTAGCAGGTTAATTGATCACATAGGGGGGCATGCACTCCTGGGCCGGAAGGACCTGTTTCTGTACTACATCTTTAAATTTAAAATTAAAGACTTCATGAAGGGTTTCAGCCAGAGATGTTGATCATTTTTTTTCTCCCACTAATGCTAAACCCACTGTGTTCCTCCAACTGATGGAGTTTGGCTTCAGATTTCAGCATCTGCGGTCTCCTCTATCAATGTCTGTAGCAATCCTGATCAGTAATACTCTAGGTTTGGTCAAAGCTGAACAAAACAGACTCAACTACATTGATGCAGAAATTGTTTCTACCAAAGACTGTTCTTCCATCACTAATCCCCTTATATTGTCATCTTTCTAGTGAAATATGGCAATACAAGGGATGAGAGTACAAAAATATTGATAAGATCTGAAAACCAAGTCAGGGAACTTAATCAAATAATGAAACCTATTGAAAATTGCAAGCCTCGGATAGAGTTTATGTGGAGAGGACATATCTGGGAAAGGGACAGTCTAGGACCAGAGGGCACAGCCTTAGAATAAAAGCACGAAACTTTGGAGCAGAGCAGATGAAAAATTTCTGAAGCCAGAGGGTGGTGAATCTGTGGAATTACTTACCACGGTTGTGGAACTCAAGTGATTTGGGATAGTGAAAACGGAGGTTGATAAGTTCCTAATTTGTTCAGGTATCAAAGGTTATCGAAAGAGGGTTAACAGGAAAAATACATCAGCCATGATTTGAATGATGCAGCGGACTTGATGGGCCAAATGGCCTAATTCTGCTCCCATATCTTAGGGTCTTATGAAGTGAAAATTTTAAGGAATAATTATTTTTTCCATTAATGGATTTTTCATAAGTTCACACATCAGTCTCTGAGATCAGAATTTATCCAGGACCCTCAAAAATAGGAGCTCGGGCATGTAAAATGACCAAATGCAAATCTTTCGCAATAAACACAGGAAAGGTTGGACTTCCAACGGGTGCAGTCATTAAGTTCAAATCTTCCTTGCAGATTTAACTTAAGGTGCCTAAATTCCATCCACAATGAACTATGGTCTACAGAGAAAGGAAATTGTTGCCTAGGTTAACCAATTTCACTGATCCCAATGTGCTGAGCTATTTCCTTCTTATGCACCCCAAATCACCACAGCCTCTTAGTTATTAATTAAGTGAATAACACACATTTATATAATGCATTATTGTGTAGCATGATAAGAATGACACAGAACGGAGTGGGGATGGAGTGATTGAAAACATACATTGAACAGAAGACAACAACAAACTTTCTTAATACAAGAAAGAGCCAAGAATACTTGAAACAAAAACACAGCCACCTGAAAGAATAACCATTGACCTTGTGCAATGGTGATTTCCATAAAGTTTCAAATGAAAGGTACAGTTTGGAAAAGTTAACACTTGGTCACAAAGATGGACCTTTAAAAAGAGGAAGAGATGTCGGGGAAAGTCCAAATTACATTGGCCAGCAAAACTGGGATCCTGTGATCTACATGTCATAATGGAGGAATGGAACAATATCGTTGAAACAGCGGTTTGGAATGAAAAGATTATGGCAGAATTTAGAGATTACAGAACAAAAAAGGGAATAATTTTTGACATGGGAAATGAGGCATGCTTTGTTCACACCGAGGGATATTTATAGCGAGGGGTCCTTGCAGATGCACAGATCCTCATATTTAGACCGAAGTGCAGTCAGATCTGTTCTTATTCAAGTGGTTCAATCCTGGGAGAGTGCAGTCTTTGCACTCTGTGGAAATTTACATTTGAGTTGGGTTGGCGACTTTCAGGAATCTGTCAATTTAATTATACATTCACATGGGTCTACTTATAAAAGCTGGGACAACTGAACATTTTAAAATTATACTCAATAGATTTCTGTATAAAAGAGATAAATACAGATCAGCCACGGTCTAACTGGAAAGTTTTGAGGAAATACTCACTTAACAATTCCATATCCCAAGCTTACAATAATCACAAGGAGCCGAGCTAATGTTCTTTTCACTGCAGAAATGAGTTCTGCAAAGACCAGGAGACCTGCCACTGTGAAGATTAAAAAATCAGGCATTTCTTAAATGATCCATGTAAAATTTCAATCGGCAACATTTAAAGATAGTTTATTCTGAAAAATAGAGCTTTTATTCCATAAACATAATGTTATACCAGTGAAGCAAGGACACTCTAACTCACACATGTCAAACTCAGGCCCGCGGGCCAAATTTGGCCCGTGATATAATTATATTTGGCCTGCAAGATCATATCAAATATGTATTAGAGCTGGCCCGCTGGCCACCACGCCAGTATAGCTCATGCACAGCTAATACTACAAATCCCAGAATGCTTTGCAAATGCGTGGGCGCCGGCCCGTCAGCCCGCTAATCGCCCCCACCTCCTCTCTTTACTTACATTAGCATCTGTGACCTGTTGCCAAACTCACGTGTAATAAACCCCTTACGAAAAATGGCCAAACGAAAGACAGAAAACAGGACCTTTCAAGACAGGTGGGAGGCAAACTCTGACCCCAGAGTTTGATGAACTTGCATCTAAGAAGAGATGCCAAGTATCTGGTTTAGACCCAGGTGCATCAGAGTAAATCACAGTGTAGCAAGCGAAGCTTGGATTCATATTTTCTTTGGTTAACTTTGGACTGTTCATAGTTGGAAGATTGGATTTTCATTGAAGCAAGTTGTTATTTTTTTTGACTTGTTGGCTTGTGAAAAAAAAACATTTAAAAGGAGCTTAAAGGATATTTATTGAATATTTTATTTCTCATTTGTTAATGCTTCTTCTGGAAAGAGTTTAACCAAAACTATTATTAAACATTTATTTTAATAAGAAAAAGTTTAACATTACATATGTTGAAAGAAGAGAAAACATGCAGATGTTGTTGAAAATTTTCAATAAATATTTAGTTTGGCCCACGACTTAGTCCAAGTTTTTAATTTTGGCCCTCTGAGAATTTGAGTTTGACACCCCTGCTCTTTATCACAAAGAGGAAGAAGAAAAATAATTTCAGACATTACTTACAATAGCAAGATTTGAGTGGTACTTAACTTATGACCTTGTGACAAAATTCTTGAGACCCTGATTCTCCCTCATCATCACAAATATTATAAACAAGTTAATTCTGCAATTAATGCTAATTTTGATCAAGAAAATGGACATTTTAGAATTTAGAGAATTTTATAAAGTCTTATTGAGTTCTTGGGTAATCTCTCAAAAATTTTGTATACACTAGAAATCCAATATCGAAGCACAAAAGGTGCACAAGTGATGAAGTGAACATCCAAAGAATTATTTTACATGACAATTAGTTGCAAATTATTAATGAGTTTGAATAAGATGGTGCAAGTCTGTGCTAGGCTGAAGTGGCTGTAAAATGCTTTAAAGAGAATGATGTAAAGAAATAGCTAGAACCTGCCTTGTTAAGGGCTGAATTATGTAAATTCATTATTGCAACATCTGCTGATAAGAATGTTTGAATGGGATACCGTTACCTGCTGAAGAATGCTGTCTTAACAAATGAAATACAATTCCAAATATAGAAAACTTTGATCAGTCTGAATTGTGTACAAGTCCATTTTTGTATTACACACATTGAGTGGGCACTCAGAACAAAGCAGTATCAAGTAGAATACTGCTGAGTTCTGCCACTCCCATCCTGGACAAAAGTAATAAATGCTGTTCTGCTTAACTAACTTGTTAATTGTATTTTGTTACAAGGAAACAAACTTTAACTGAAGCCTGAAAACCAGCACATCAACATCCAAGAACAGTTTCCTTCCAATGGTTATCAGGCTCTTGGTTCACTAATCAATCTGCTCATACATCACAAAACAACTGTTTGCACATGAGGATTACTGTGAATATAACTATTTTATATATTTATTGTCTCTTTTAATTAAATTCAATAGTTTATTATTATAGTTTTTCTTTACAAATATCTGTTCAGTTGCAGCAAGAATTTGGACACATTGTACAATGTGTATGACAATAAGCTCCTCATTATTACACATTCACCATTGACAAAATGGTATACAAATGGTAAAAATGCTCCAGAGGGGAAAAAAAATGAGAATTTGGTGTAAAATTAGCTTCTTGAATTCACCTGAGAATTGCTGAGAGCATAATGCTAAGAAACTTAGTTATGTCCAATAATGCCAAGCAATGAAAAAATTGCCATGGAATTTTCTATTATCATTTTTAAGTTGAATATTAAGGCTAAAAAAGATTTACCAGCCTGCATCAGATCTCGAGTTTTATTCCCCTCACAATGTGACAATGTTACTGGATGATTATTTCATTTGTTTAATGCTTTCAATGTTCTAACAGCTAACACTTTACATGATATTCAACACCACTTTTTATTAGGCAGATCAACAATTAACCATACCAGATATTCCACGAACATTTGTGTTTTGATATTCTGCATAGAAAACAGCTTTTTCCAGCATTCCAAGGAAGATTACCCCAGCTATCCAGAACTGGATTCTCAACAAATCTTTCCAGTAACATGCAGACCAGAAAAGCCACAAGACTCCGTAAAGAATGTACAAGATGCACATTACCATATAAAACTGTGGAGAGGAAATATATAACAATTAAAATCAGAGTAAGTGATGAATAACACAAGATTACACTTATTAGAGACACTAAATACAAAACAAATATGGGGAGAACTTAATAACCATAAGACAGGAAATATTTATGAACCCAGATATTATGCTATTCATTATCCAACAATGAAGACGCTGTTTACATCCGGTACCGCACGGATGGCAGTCTCTTCAATCTGAGGCGCCTGCAAGCTCACACCAAGACACAAGAGAAACTTGTCCGTGAACTACTCTTTGCAGATGATGCCGCTTTAGTTGCCCATTCAGAGCCAGCTCTTCAGCGCTTGACGTCCTGCTTTGCGGAAACTGCCAAAATGTTTGGCCTGGAAGTCAGCCTGAAGAAAACTGAGGTCCTCCATCAGCCAGCTCCCACCATGACTACCAGCCCCCCCACATCTCCATCGGGCACACAAAACTCAAAACGGTCAACCAGTTTACCTATCTTGGCTGCACCATTTCATCAGATGCAAGGATCGACAATGAGATAGACAACAGACTCGCCAAGGCAAATAGCGCCTTTGGAAGACTACACAAAAGAGTCTGGAAAAACAACCAACTGAAAAACCTCACAAAGATAAGCGTATACAGAGCCGTTGTCATACCCACACTCCTGTTCGGCTCCGAATCATGGGTCCTCTACCGGCACCACCTACGGCTCCTAGAACGCTTCCACCAGCGTTGTCTCCGCTCCATCCTCAACATCCATTGGAGCGCTCACACCCCTAACGTCGAGGTACTCGAGATGGCAGAGGTCGACAGCATCGAGTCCACGCTGCTGAAGATCCAGCTGCGCTGGATGGGTCACGTCTCCAGAATGGAGGACCATCGCCTTCCCAAGATCGTATTATATGGCGAGCTCTCCACTGGCCACCGTGACAGAGGTGCACCAAAGAAAAGGTACAAGGACTGCCTAAAGAAATCTCTTGGTGCCTGCCACATTGACCACCGCCAGTGGGCTGATAACGCCTCAAACCGTGCATCTTGGCGCCTCACAGTTTGGCGGGCAGCAGCCTCCTTTGAAGAAGACCGCAGAGCCCACCTCACTGACAAAAGGCAAAGGAGGAAAAACCCAACACCCAACCCCAACCAACCAATTTTCCCTTGCAACCGCTGCAATCGTGTCTGCCTGTCCCGCATCGGACTGGTCAGCCACAAACGAGCCTGCAGCTGACGTGGACTTTTTACCCCCTCCATAAATCTTCGTCCGCGAAGCCAAGCCAAAGAAAGATTCAAGGGTAATTGGAGGAAGATTTGGATTTCAAACTCATTGTATTCACAAGCAATGGAATTGAATGTGTCAGGGTTCATGTAGCATTGGTGAATTGGAAGACAGCAGGCAACATGTCACTGATGGAAAACATCTGATAGGCTAATAAGGTGCAAACATGAAGAGTCTGAGGGGAAAGCAACATACCGAATATCTGTGGATCCTGGGGGTTCTTTGGCAAATGCGTCAAGCAATGATTATTGATGTCACCAGAGTACAAGAGAGGACACAAAGTTTAAAATAGGATTAAAAATAAAATTTTAAACTCAAGCAACACAGAGACAAATACGATAAGTGTGGTGAACACGGTATTGAGGGTGTTGGAATTAAATGCACGCAGCAGACAAAACAAGGTAGGTAAGCTTAAAATGCATTTAGAAATTGGTAGGTATGAAATGGTTGGCATAATGACACATGGCTGAAAGAGGAACACAGCTGGGAGCAAAACATTCAAGGACACACCATTGAAAAGATAGGCATGTGGGCAGAGGAGGTGGAGTGGCTTTGTTGGCAAAAATAAAACAGATACTCAGCAGCAAGAAGTGACGCAAGATCACAGAAAGCAGAATCCTTACGGGTAAAGTTGAGAAACTAAGGTAAAATGGCCCTAATGGGAATTACATATAGGTCTCCAAATAGCAGCCAGCTAGGGCACAAATTACAACAGTAGTTATACAAGAAAAGCAATGTAATAGTGGTCATGGGGCCTTCCACATGCAGTTACCTGGGAAAACCAGCATGATTTCAAGAAAAGGAATTTGTAGAAAGCCGATGAGATGGCTTTTTAAGAGTAGTTTCCCATTAATTTGGTGCTGTGCAATTAACCAGATTTCATCAGGGATCTTAAGGTAAAAGAACCACTAAGAGGCAATGATCATAAAATAGAATTTACTCTGCAGTTTAAGAAGCTAAAATCAGACGGGTCTATATTGCAGTTGAGTGAAGGTAACTATGGACACATGACTGAAGAGCTGGTCAAAGTTCTCGGAAGTGGACCCTAGCAGGGAACACAGTAGAGCAGCAAAGGCAGGAATTTCTTCAAAAGAGAGGGTGAAGCAACTGTGGGTGACAAAGGAAGAAGAGAGCACAAAAACAAAAGCGTATAGTATTTCAAAAATTAGCAGGTGGCCGTAGGATAGGGTAGCTTTTTAAAAATCAGAAGGCAACAAAAGGCAACATTTCCTGTTCAAAAAGAATCTTGCCAAACTATATGTGCAAGAAATATTAGTAGGATCTTTTCATAAAATTGATGCCAAATACATAATACACAAGATGAACTCCAAATTGGAATGGTTTGATAAGGAACCAAAAATGTGGAACATCTGCACATCCAATAACTACCAATAGAACAGCTGCCTCATACTTACAATCATTAGTGGAAATTCAGTTGCCGAGATGAATCCATGGGAACCTTGCATCAATACCAGCACTGTAGAAAATACCACAATTGATTATGAAACTCTATGCAAGATTACTTAAAACTAATCAAACATGAAATGTTATCCAAAATAATCTTTGGAATGAAATAAATTTGATCTTAATTGACAGAAATAACACAGAAGGTGATCATTTGTGTCATCAATAGTCAATTCTTCAGCAATTTATACAATTCCTAAGCAATTGGTCAGTAACACCCTGTACTCATTAATGTTTCAATAAAATACTATAAAATAAATAAGAGCATGATCAGATTTTATTTTTAAAAAGAATTGTTGGCTGAGTGATAAATACTGGTTGAATTCCTTTACTGATTATCCATTTAAAGCCTTTTGATGTTGAACATGAATCTCAGCCAATGCTCCAGGTTAACATTTCATTAAAAAGGGAAAAGTTAGATAAAGTAGGTTTCAAGTTGCAGAGAAATGGGAAGCAGTAGAGAGAACAAATCAGAAGGTTTATAAAAGGTCAGAAAAAATGGAAGGAAGGAAATGGTGACAAAGTTAACTGAAGAAGAGTGGTGAAGGCTAGGGAATTTTAAAAAAAAACATGGAGAGAAGGTGGATATTGAAATTAATGAAATTGGGAGATGAGATCAAAAAATGCTGAAAATGTAAGAGATGAGTGGAATGACTGATTATCTAAGACTTATGAATTTGATCTAATGTTAAAACAAAATGACGCGCCATACCAGAAAATAAAGTGCAGTTCCTCATGCTTTAGTGGGTTTCATCAGAAGATGACAGGAGGGCAAAGGTCGGAATTGGAACGGGATGGTTGATTCCAGTGACATCTTCTGGCTTAGAGATTCTGACATCTAATGTCCATACTTTCTCTCATTGCTTCCTTTGAGGACTCTAATTCATGCTCCCAACTTCTCTGTGTCTATTACATTTGTTCTGACAACACAACCTCCCACGCCAATGTTTTTGATCCAGTCCATTTCCACCACCCATGGCTTGCCCTCCACCATGGGTAATTGATGCCTCAACCACATTTTATTCAACTTTCCACATTTCAGCACTCGCCCAATCACCAGACCAGAAGCATACTCTAAACTTTGAAATCATCTTACACCTCTCAGCTTAATTTCGCCATTGCAAAACCTAAATCTTGAACTGCACTGTGAGAGTACATCCAGTTTCAAGGATGTAGCTCTCCACCAAGACTAATGAAGAGTGAACAATAAATTTTGCCCTCCTCATTGATGGCCGGGTCTCAAAAAAATGAATCAGAACCATTTGTTACCACTTTTGATGAAATCTAACCAATAAGAACATAAGAAATAGATGCAGAAGGCCACTCAACACCTCGTGCCTGCTCCACCAATATATTAAGATCGTGGGGAAGCATCTCTCTCAGTGTCACATTTGCTCTCATTCCTCAATTTCCTCAATCTGAAAATCCACTCATCTGACACACATGAATATATAGAGCAAGGGTGACCAAAAAACTTGCTTAATTTAAGAGCCCACATACGATTAACTTCAGATACTTGAGAGCCAAAAGACATGAAAAAATGTTGCATGCATGTTTTGAATCTTACAGGCATATTTTGTTACAAAAAAATTGTATAAATATTAACAAATACATATTTATAATAATATTTGTTCAGATGTAGTTTTTAAACTGCTACTTTCATTAGTTTCAATAATTAAAAAGTATACATATAACAAAATAAATATTTTCAAAATCCTGACTGATTTTCTGTGAATATCTCTGCCCAAGGAAGCAGTTGAGGCTGCCTCATTAAATATATTTGAGACAGTATTTTTGCATTGCAGTGGAATTAAGGGTTATGGGTGAAGGACAGAGTCAGATCCACGGCCCGATCAGCTGTGTTCTCACTGAACGTGGGAGCAGGCTTGATGGGCCAGGTGGACAACTCCTACTCCTGTTTCTGATGTGTTCTTTTCAGGAATACTGCTGCCACAGGTCCCTGTGAATCTCTGCACCATTATAGCGTCCACAGTGGAGTGCACAATGTGGGAAGCGACCTGATGCAAGCTACCTCCTGCGCCAGGGCGAGGCTAAGGGGCCCACAGCTCTCCTCCTCCCTGTTCCACCCTTGGCTCCCCTCTTTCCAGTCACCGACAGGATTGGGGAGCGGCAGCTGGGAGTGGAGGCTAGGGTATGGAGCAGTCTAACTTCCATGCTGCCTGGTGCTGACTCTCCATCAGGTGGCGCCATGGCTTGCCCGTGGCCACTGACAGGACCTTCACTGCTGCTGCAACACTCCATCTCTATCCTGGCTTGGGATCTGTCTGAAGTCCTCATTGAGGACTCCCTACAACCTCTCCTCCCTATCTCTGTCATCTTGCTTTCCCCTTGCCAGAGTACCTGGACAGACACCCTGCCTCTGGGACAGGCATGCCTAATGGAGCTCTTCTGGCCTTGCCCTGCAGAGGATCCTCAGGTTTGACCAACCCTCCTTCAACACACTCCACGTCAGCAGCGGTCCGCTGTGATATGGCCCAAACCAAACGAAGAGAAACTTACCCTGCTATGTGCCGTTCCTCCAGAGCCATTTCCCTTTTCCCTCTCCTTGTCACACAGCCTGGGCTGTGACTGTCCTGGGACTCCCCCTCCCCTCCCCCCCAGTCTGGCTGCCAGCCAACATATCACATCAAAGAGTCACATATAGCTCGTGAGCCACAGTTGGGCCACCCTGATATAGAGCAACTAAGGTTAAAACATCAAGTAGGGAATTTCAAAGATTCACCACCCATAGGGTAGAAATTTCATATCTCTGCCTGAATAGCACACTCTTTATTTCAACTCTGCAAACGCTGGTTCTAGATGCTCCAACCATGAGAAAAATGAAGCTTGTCAAGCTCCTTAATAATATTGTACATTACAATGAGATCACCTCAAATTCTTCTGAACCTGCATACATATTCTCCATGCCGAGAATCAAAAATCCAGTAAATCTTTGGTGCACTCTTTCAATCATAATTAGATCATTCTTTAAATACAATGATCAACCTCTCTCCATTCAAAGACCTTCTCTTTTGCACTCTCCATACATCACTTCATCCTCAACTTCAGGAACATAAAATATGTTCCATCCCCAATTTTTGATGAAATCAGATACATTTATTCAGGGCATATTCTATCTTTAATTTTTTGGGGGGGGGGGTGATTTCACATCAAATTCACCCATTGTAATTTCTTTCGCTTTTAATTTTGATTATTCAACATGATTGGTTTTGAAGCTACATTTGCTTGCCACACTCACTCAGGTCTGAGAAGCCTGATTTTTATAGCAATACCACATAAGCTCACAAACTCAGCAACTTGCCAATCTAAAAAAAAAATAAATGGAATACAAACATAGCGCAAGCCTAACAACCAACGATAATACTATCAAATCCTCTGCCATAATTCACGTGTAGTCAATATCCAAATGTTAGAGGAATTAACCATTTAATAAAAAAGTACAAGAATGCAGCAAACAGAAATGTTTATCTCAATTTTGCTTGGTAACTTGGTAAGAAAAATTTGGACAGGTACATTGAAGGGAGGGGCATGGAGGAATATGTCGGTCAGTGGGACTAGCAAAAAAATAGTTCAGCACAGACCAGAAGGGCTGAAGGGCATATTTTTTTGTGCTGCAGTGTTCTATGGACAAGCCACAAACCTGAGGATCTTTTTAATCCACAGCAAAAAAAAAGTGTGGAAGAAGATCTTGAATGGTGTTTAAAAGGATTAAGAATGCATTTTAAAATATAAATTGAGAAAGTTTCTGGGAAAAGGAATGAACCTCATACACAGTGTATTCAGACAGTTGGTATACAAAGTCAAGATTTATTTAATGAATAAAGCTTTTGTATAGTTTTGAATTCACCTGTTAAATTCCAGTTGCTTTTAATTCTCTCATTGAGAGGTTTGATGGAAACAATAAACAGATATGGACCATCTCTCCAGGTCTGTGCTACAACATCATACTGAAGAAAAAACACCCATCAGTTAGAAGAATGAGTTTTTCAGTAAGTATTTCCAGATACAATTTCAACTATGTTCACCCAACTCCGAGATCAGCAGGCAGTTCACCAATATTTGCCAAGACAATGATTATTTGCTTCCTGAAGGAATAATCATTGCTTCTGCTTTTAAATTTTAATCAGAATATATAAACTGATCTTGATCAAGGACATGAGATTCAGTTGCAACATTCCAGGTAAATGATGTCACCAGGTCACCTCATTACAGGAAGGATGTGAAAGCTATGGAGCGGGTGCAGAGAAGATTTACCAGGATGTTGCCTGGATTAGAAAATATGCCTTATGAGGCAAGGTTAGCAGAGCTGGGGCTTTTCTTTTTGGTGTAAAGAAGGATGAGATGAGACTTTTTAGAGATCTACAAGATACTGAGAGGCATAGATAAGGTGGACAGCCAGTACTTTTTTTCCCAGGGCAAGAATAGCAAACACCACAGACTATCTCCACAAAGTAAAGGGAGAAAAGTTTAGGGCAGACATCAGGGTAAAGTTTTTTTTAATATATACATGAAGAGGTGTGAGTGCCTGGAATGCCTTACCAGGGATGGTGGTGAGGGCATTTAAGAGACACTTAAACAGGCACATTGATGAAAGAAAAATGAAATGTTATGAGGTAGGAAGGGTTTAGTACTTTTGTATGGTAGAAGTATAAAGGTTGGTACAACATTGAAGACTGAAGGCCTGTACTGTGCTGTAATGTTCCATGTATAAGTGCCATTTGAAATGGTTGCTCAAGAGTAAAAAGTGAATAGCAATTACGCAGGGCTCCACACTTTCTGGAATTTAGCGAAGAAAACTGAACAAATTACAGAAGTTTTATATAATGCAAGGCTGCCATCACGTGAGAAGTTTCAGTTCGACGACCCTTTTACTTTGTTTCGTCAGCATTTTCTGCTTTTATTCCAATTTCCAACTTTTGTAATATTTTGCTAATGTAGGGTGTGAAGTTTATTTGACGGCTATTAAAAAGGGATTGCAATAAAGTGAAGACTTGTACAGTAATATTCACAAGTAGTTTCATACCTTTTTCGTTGCAATGTCTCTTTTCCTTAAGGAACGGATAATCTAGAGAAAAAGAGGTTAACATTTTTGTTTATATTGAGATGGTTCATGAGTTAATGATATTATCAGGCACATTTAAAATACCGACAATTACAAACGTGAAAAACAAAAGATGATGTCCTAGAGTCAAGACCAATGTCACAATTTGAAAATAAATTACTATACCTTATCACCTTCAGACGAATGAAGATGCTTGGGGATCTTGTCATCAGAATTGATGATTGCTTTTACATTCTTAAAATAAAGTATCAGAATTATGCTCTGGTTTTGCTTGAAATATAGCTAATACTTAACTCATCTAGCACCCAGTTATATTTATTTTTCAAGATTAGAGCAGCAACAATGTAAAAAATATATATAATTATTAAATTTTGTCTTGGCATCCATAGAATTATGAAAAAATTACTGGAACATCATACACAGATCATTTAAAACAAATTAGCAGCAATATTAGGCAGATTATTATGTTGAGATAGGCACACATTATGCGTATGAGGAAGGGAAGGATTAGACTCTTGTAGTAGGTTTACATGGATCGGCACAACATCGTGGACTGAAGGGCCTGTTCTCTCTGCTGGAATGTTCGATGTAGAACTGAATAGTGAGAAAGCTCAAATCGATAATCTGGCTTTAAAACTGTTTCAGAATAGAGTGATCACAATATAAAATAATTTTACACAGAAAATTATTCAATTCAACCCGAAATCAGTTTCTTAATTCTGAATGAAACAGACTACAAATACTTGAGGAGTGAGATGGCTGTCATGGATTGGCAAACTATACTTAAAGGTTGACAGCAAGCAAGGCACTGGCTCACATGTTCACAGATTGGAAGGCAGCAAAGATAATGACATTGTTGTTTGAACAAAGTAGTAAAATAAGGAACAACAGATCAGTCAGTGGGAATATGTAAGAATTTATGATGAAATGGTTTGGTGGCAGGCAGAAAAAAAAATAGTAAGGCTGGGCAGAGTCAGAGGATTTATAAAAGAGAAATAATGTTTTTTTTAGGTTACCACAAGCAAAATAGGAGGCCAAACCAACTGACTGATATATTTGGATTTTCAGAAGTTAGCACGCAAGAGAATAATAAACAAAATTGGAGCTCACAGCTTTGGGTGTGATACAACACGGTAACCAATGGAAGTAATATCATTCAACCCCCTTGCCTACTTTTGTCATTTTGCAAGATCATGGTTAATACCTTAGTTCAGTGCCACTTTCCTGCATTAACCTCATGTCTAAAAATTTATCAACGTAGTCCTTGAAGATACAAAGCAATTGAGTCTCTACAGCCCTCTTTCAAATTATATGAAGTCAACAGAAGAGGGTTGTCTTTGATTTTGGTGGAAAAAAATGCATGGAGGTGTACAAAACTGGAGGGCAATACATGCTTAAAGCTGAAAATTAATGAAGCCACGTGCACCGAGGTCGGGATGCAACCAGTTGCTAAAATGCACGCTTGTATTTAGCATTGCCAACTAAATATGAATGAATTGTAGTGGAAGAGGCAGCAAGTTCATTTGGGAGAAATTTATTTCGAGTTTGAGTTTTCCACTGTGACTATGTAATCCCAATTCTGAAAAACAGAAATATTTAAAAAATAAAGCTGGAAAAAGAACTGAGCATATTAAGAAAGTGTCAGGGGGTGATGCCCCAAGATACTGCTTGTCTGTGAGTAGTGACGGCCCAGTGCTCACAGTTTATCTTGACCTCCAACCTTTAATGGACTTTCAGGGAAACATCTGTTACAGATGGTCATTTGCAGGGAACCTGCTCGATGGTGAACAAAATAAGACTCTGAGATTAATTAGACTGACGAGTACTCACATGGAAATGTAAACTACAAAAAAAAAATTAAATTGTGTAAATGAAGAGAGGGATCAGGAAAAATATTTTCCGAGGAGGAAGGAAAGGATTTAACTGAAAATAACATTTTTTTGAAAACTAAATTAACACATGCTTATGAAAGTAATTGCTGATAAGCTGATACAGCAGTGACGGTGCTAGTTTTATTGTAAATGTTACTAACAAATCCAAACCATGATATTTTTTGGTAAGAGTTGAAGTTGAAAATCAATGTAGGAAACAAGTGGTTGAGAAAACAAGCTCCATGTGTTACCTCTTTTGTTTTTGGTGTCTGTACCTCGACAGATTTTGGAAGACTTCTGCTCATCTAAAAAAGAAGTATAAAATCTTGACTGAAAGGCATGATACAATTTACATTAATAAAGCTTCTTATTTCATAATGTGAGTATCTACTCACATTAAATTTCGGAAAGACCTGAGTATTTTCATTGCAAATAATACTTTGAGATTTGTGTTCAATATATTGTCCGTTGTTCAATGAATGAGGCTCAAGGCTATTGGTATTGCCATTGCCAGAAAATCTTTTGTCGTATATATCCTGGTAAAAAGAAAGAACAGTTAAACCAATAGTCCATTCAATACTTCTTGAAATCTTGGCATTATTTCTTGAGCAATTTGCATTATATATCAAATCTTAAGTAGTATGAAGTGCTTCAAGAAACAGCACGAAGATGAGAAGTAGATATGCACAAAGATGGTGAAATGAAGACATCTCTGTTATTGACACTGGTTCCTGAAAGGCATTTGCGTTTTAATCGTAATAGTGGTAGCTACAGAAATATGACTTGTTTCTTGTGGGTGTCATTCGCAGAGTTTACAACTGATTTTAGCTTAAAATTGGTTGGAACTTTAGGATTAGCATTTTAAAGAAATAATCAAAAATAACTTAAGGCACTTAGATTCGAACTTGGAGAAAGACCACCGGAAAGACATGTTTCCTTTGATTAGTGAACATCTAAGATTTGCCGCTTTACATGTTGTCCATCTCATAATGAAATTAATATTGAATACTGATACAGTGCCATAACACATGGCAAGTATAAAAAACCAAGACCTTTTGAGTTTCCAAAGATGTTTCATGTAACCATGGTTATTGATAATTCACAAAAATTAAATAATCCTTTCCCTGGAATAAAATTGTAAGACCATACTTTTTACATTATCACTGGATACAGGAGTGTACGACTGTTCTAAAACAGCAGAGAGAAAATGTATTTTCTGAGAATACTCACTTTAACATTATTAAATTCATTATGGCAGGGGTAATATCTGAGGTACCATTCAACAACTAGCGAAACTTCATCAGCACACTTGAATGAAACAACTATAATGAAAGGAAAATAATTTAAAGTATGTTTTAGAATATTAAACGGTTATCTAAAATGTTACAGGAGAGAATAGAGATTGCAAATGCTGGAATCTGGAGCAACAGGCTGCTGGAGAAACTCAGCAGTCAGGCCGCCATCTGTGGGGGCAAAGGGATAATCAAAATTTCCATTCACTGCCTGACACAAGGAGTTCCTCCAGTAGCTCTTTTTGCTGAAAAAAATTACAGATATACACAAAATAGGAAAAAAAGTCTATACTGGAAATGAAGCATTGAGGAAGCAACAAAATTATGAATGACATTAATATCAATTCCCAATTTGAGAAAAAAGTCTAAAATTTGTATTCACTTAGCACGAATGAATGATTGCCTGACTTGTGGATTCAGCCTCAAGTTATCAAAGATGGTTTTGTTAAGTAAAGATAATGTTTTTTAAATTTTTTTTAATTTCTCACTCTATGAACCATATCAAACAAAATATATACAGACGTTTCTCATTAAATATACACAGTGACATTTTCCCCCTTTTCTCCCTCCCTCCCCCCTTCAAAACCAATAAATATTAAACATATACAATAAAACGTCTTCACACAAGGGAAAAACAAACAAGAAAAATGTGTCATCTACTTTTACACACATCTAATCGTTTTTGGCTTCTTATCATTTTAGGAGATGGAGGTCCGGGGCAAGGTCCATGTACGGTTCCCAAATTTGTTCAAACAATGTAACATATTTTTTAAAATTATATGTTATTTTTTCCAATGGAATACACTTATTCTGTATTCTCAGGCTCTCTTCCATTTTCCAAGTTGACATTATACATTTTTTTGCTACTGCTAAGGCTATCATAATGAATTTTTTTTTGTGCTTTATCCAATTTGAGACCTAATTCTCCACTTCTTATGTTACTTAAAAGAAAGATCTCTGGATTCTTTGGTATGTTGTTTTTTGTGATTTTATTTAATATCTGATTTAATTCTTCCCAAAACGTATTCACTTGTACATGCCCAAATTGCATGTATTGCTGTTCCCATTTCATTTTTACAGCAAAAACACCTGTCTGATATTGTTGGATCCCATTCTTTAATTTTTGAGGATGTAACCTTGTGTTTATTGTATTCTTCATAGTTCCAGAACATAACTTTTCCCATGTTTCATTTTTGTTTGGGTTGATAGCTATTTCATCATTTTCCTTACCTTGCAGCTTAATGTACATATTTGTTATAAATCTTTTAATTATCATTGTATCTGTAATCTGCTTCCTTCTGCTAATCTCAATCGGTTTCCCAATTTATCCTTTAAATAAGATTTCAGTTGATGGTATGCAAACATTGTACCATGAGTTATTTCATATTTATTAACTGTTCAAATGTTAATAAATTATTTCCCAAAAAAAATTTTCTATTCTCTTGATTCCTTTTCTCTCCCATTCTCTAAAGGAAAGATTATCTATTGTAAAAGGGATTAGTGGATTTTGCGTCAATAGCATTTTTGGTGTTTGGTAATTTATTTTTTTCCTTTCTACGTGTATCTTTTTCCATATATTATGTAAATGATGCAATACTGGTGAGCTGTAATATTGCACCAGCTTTTCATCCCATTTATAAAGTATATGTTCCGGTACCTTCTCTCTTATTTTATCTAATTCTATCTTAGTCTAATCTGGTTTTTCTCTCGTCTGGTAAAAATCTGATAAGTACCTTAATTGAGCAGCTCTATAATAATTTTTGAGGTTTGGTAACTGCAAACCACTTTGGTTATACCTCTCTTCTTTTTTTAAAGACTTTATTTAAAATTTTTATAACATGAATACAATAAAGAATTACATTTAAATAAAAATAGAAAAAAGAATTTAAAAAGGTATGATTACAATATTATATCAGAAAACTACACAAAATAACCCCCCCCGTTAATTGTAACACAATATTAATAGTCTAACTTAAAATTAGTCCAACCCTCCCCCCCAAAATAGAGTGAAGAGTTAATAAAATTGACAATATTATATATGAAAAAAAATACCCACTTACAAAAGAGATAAAACTTAACCTAAAAAAATTCTAACAACAACAAACAAAAATTGTCAATACTAAACGGCTCCTAGAACGCTTCCACCAGCGTTGTCTCCGCTCCATCCTCAACATCCATTGGAGCGCTCACACCCCTAACGTCGAGGTACTCGAGATGGCAGAGGTCGACAGCATCGAGTCCACGCTGCTGAAGATCCAGCTGCGCTGGATGGGTCACGTCTCCAGAATGGAGGACCATCGCCTTCCCAAGATCGTATTATATGGCGAGCTCTCCACTGGCCACCGTGACAGAGGTGCACCAAAGAAAAGGTACAAGGACTGCCTAAAGAAATCTCTTGGTGCCTGCCACATTGACCACCGCCAGTGGGCTGATAACGCCTCAAACCGTGCATCTTGGCGCCTCACAGTTTGGCGGGCAGCAGCCTCCTTTGAAGAAGACCGCAGAGCCCACCTCACTGACAAAAGGCAAAGGAGGAAAAACCCAACACCCAACCCCAACCAACCAATTTTCCCTTGCAACCGCTGCAATCGTGTCTGCCTGTCCCGCATCGGACTGGTCAGCCACAAACGAGCCTGCAGCTGACGTGGACTTTTTACCCCCTCCATAAATCTTCGTCCGCGAAGCCAAGCCAAAGAAAAAATATATATATATATATATATAAATCAAACTTAAATGCATATAATTAGCAAACGGAGTCCACTTCAACTTATAAAAAGACATCTTATCCTGAATTGAAAAATATATCCTTTCCATAGTCAAACAAAATTTCATTTCCAAATACCACTTATCTAAAGTTAGTATATTTCTATCTTTCCAAGTAAGTGCTATACATTTCTTAGCCACAACTAAAGCTAAATAAATAAATGAAATCTGATAATCCTCTAAACCTAAATCGATTAATGGTTGCATGTTCCCTAATAAAAATATATCGGGATCTAATACAAGATTGATATTATATAAACTGTTAAAAACAGATTGAATATCTTTCCAAAACTGTTGCAATCGATCACAAAGCCAAACAGTCTGCAAAAAAGTATTGGCCGTCTGATCACATCGAAAACAAGAATCCAACTTACTAAAACCAAATTTTTTTAATTTCTCCGGCGTTAAATATAGCTGATGAATAAAATTATAATTAATCATCGCTAGTCTAGCATTAATTAATTTCCGAATACTATTCTGACAAATTTCCATCCAAGCTTCCTCAGCTATTTTATGTCCTAAATCTTTTTCCCATTTCAACTTATCTTTATCCCAGTCTTTTTTACTATCAATTTCTTGTAAAATACAATACAAATCAGATATATATCCCTTTTTTGGTATTGAAAGTACATATTCTTCAAAACTAGATTCAGGCAATAAAATCATATGTCGACCACATAACTGTTTTACAAAAGATCTTAATTGATAATATACAAATATAGAATTTGCACTAATACCATATTTCCTTTGTAATTCGTCAAAGGAACAAAAACAACCCTCAGAAAAACAATCAGATAAATTTTTTATTCCCTTCTTTTCCCATTGTTTCAAAGTGGCATTGGAGACCGTAAAAGGAACAAGTTGATTATTATATAATGGCAATCTTCCAGAATATATATTTTTAAGTTCCAATTTTTAAAGTTTACTTGTCCATAACTTCAATAAATGTTTCAATATTGGCACATCATAAATTCGTAATAAATTTTTATTCCATCGAAACAAAAACTCATGAGGAAATTTTTCTAAAATAACCGCCATTTCTATCTTTACGGTTATACCTCTCTGTTAATTTATCTAGCGCTACCCTTGGTTTCCCCCCTTTCCACAAGAATTCCCTTCTTATTCTTTTGTTCAACAAAAAAATTTTCTGTTAAGGGAATTGGTAACAATTGAAATAAGTATTATACCCTTGGGAATACATTCATTTTAATCCAGTTCACCCTCCCTTTCAACGTTAGTTGTAATTCTTTCCAATGTTCTAAGTCTTCCTGTAATTTCTTTATTAATGGCTGATAATTTAGTTTGTACAAGTGGCTTAAGTTATTGTCTAACCTGAAACCTAGGTATCGAATCGCTTGTGTTTGTCATTTAAATGGAGATTCATCACTTCACTTTTATTTGTGTTGACCATATACCCTGATATTTCTCCATATTCCTTCAATTTCTTATGTAGTTCTTTTATTGATTTCTCTGGTTCTGTTAGGTATACTATAATGTCATCTGCAAATAAATTGATTTTATACTCCATCTCCTTTATTTTTATCCCTCTTATCAGCTCTGCCAATGGTTTTATTGCTAAGGTGAACAATGAGGTGGATAATGGACATCCCTGCCTAGTTGATCTACTTAATTTGAATTGGTTCGATACATATCCATTTACTGCTACCTTTGCCAACGGTCCATTATATAATGCTCTAATCCAGTTAATATATTTTTCTGGCAGATTGAACTTCTCTAACACTTTAAATAAGTAGTTCCACTCTACTCTGTCAAAAGCTTTTTCTGCATCTAAGGCAACTTCTACCACTGTTTTTTTACTCCCTTGAACTTCATGAATTAAATTAACAAGTTTACAGACATTGTCCGCTGTTCGTCTTTTCTTGACAAATCCAGTTTGATCTTGTTTTACTATTTTTGGTACACAGTCGGCCAATATGTTTGCTAATAATTTTGCTATTATCTTATAATCTGAGTTAAGTATGGATATTGGTCTATACGATGCTGGTGTTAATGGATCATTCCCAGTCTTTCGTATTACTGTAATTATTGCTGTCTTACATGAGTCTGATAAGTTTTGTGTTTCTTCTACCTGATTCATTACTTCCAGGAGAGGAGGAATTAATAACTCTTTAAATGTTTTATAAAATTCTATTGGAAATCCATCCTCTCCTGGTTTTTAATGTCCAGCAGCTTTTTTAATATATCCTGTACTTCCTCTATTTCAAATGGTTTTGATCCTCTACTTACAATTTCGGCAGTTCAACTTTAGCTAAAAACTCTTCTATTTCATCATTTTTCCCTTCATTCTCAGTTTGATATAAGATAATGTTTAGCACTTCCTCACTTCCCAACAGAACTACCTCAGATGTGCTCGCTTCAGCAGCACATATACTAAAATTGGAATGATACAGAGAAGATTAGCATGGCCCCTGCGCAAGGATGACACGCAAATTCGTGAAGCGTTCCATATTTAAAAAAAAAACTACCTCAGATGAGCTGTCATTAACAAGATTGCAGCACCTACTTCAATTCAACATAAATTTATCACATCTTTATATTCTTCTGTGCTCCACCTTATTATTGACACAGTAGAACCTCATTAGAATGGGGCAGTTGGGGTTCAAGATTTCATACAGCCGAGTCGAGGAACAGATCGATATATGTCATGATTCAGGAAGCAGGAAAGCAGAATACTGTGACTCAAGACCTTTAAACTTCACATATTAACATACACATCTTGTAAATGAGTTATAAGAGACCATTTTTGAGTTTGTGGCTGTTAGCCTGACATCCTAAAATCAATGTTTGGGGTCCACAGACACCCGTACTATAAGCGATTCTGCGGATTAATGAATCGCATTTTAACGAGGTTTCATTGTATTATGTTTTGTTCTCACCACCCCTCTCTGCAAGCTGTAAGGTAAAAACATCATGAGATGGGACCGGAGAAGGAGTCACCCAGTACTAAGGAGTAACAGAATGCAGATGTGACCTTGTACACTCAAGATAAGCTTTGCACTAACAAGAATGATGTGCAGCAGACTAACAGAGAAGGATAGCAACAGTTTATTCATTGGACAATGTCATGGTATGATAATTTACTAAGTACGTATCCTGAGGTATAAAAAAACACCACTTGCTGATAACGGCAGAATGCGCCTTCTCCAACTAACACTGTTATTGCAAGTGTTACAATCCAGTAATAAAAAACAAAGAACCTTGATTTCGACTCAGTCTGGTGTCTGACTCACTCATTCATGAACAAAGCAGACCTAACAAAGCTGAAATGTCTATTTCTAAATTTTCTGAGTTCTGAAGCTCATCAATCCCAAACATCTATTTCTCTATCTGCAAATGCTGTTAAAACCCAGAGTTTCCAGCGTTTTGTCTTTTAATTTCAGATTTCTTGCATCTGAAGTCTTTTTTTTTTGTTTTTGACTTTTTCGGTGGAACAAATTCAGGAAAATAAAATGCAAATTTCCAGTAATTCAATACAAAAGGTTTTTAAAAAAACTTTCAACCACTGAAAGATTTAATAATAGCAGAATGCTTTTCAACAAAAGCTTTATCCACCATAAAACATTCTGATAGACCGAAAAGGCGCACAGGAATGGAAGAAAAAGGTGGGAGAAAGAAATTTATTTTTTATTTCAATTTTAACATTGACAATTACATCCAATTACTGACCAACCCCGTACATTTTGGATGGTGGGAGATAACAAGAGTTCCCAGAGAAAACCCGCAGAGGTCACAGGAGAACGTAAAAATTATTTACAGATTAGTGCTGGACCCGCAGAGGTCACAGGTGCTGTAATAGTGCTGGACTTAGCACTACTGTAACCACGCCATCAGAGACGCGTCTGAATAGCACTGGAGCAAACAAACGTAAAGTACTGATATGTCTAATGAACTAATATCACCGTGGAGTTATAGCTTTAATAAAAGATGTGATGGCAAGCTTGATTTGGAAGCTCAGATTAGAGTTTACAGCCGGAAGAGGTCACAGTAAATTTGCAGGAGACAAATGCAAAGATAGCAAGTTTTTAACATGTGCAAATATTTTTAGGGGCCCCAAAGCTTAGGCAAATAAAATCAGAGAATTTAATGCTTATGTTGCAGTCTGGTGATATGATATGGTTTCACTGGTTTTATAAATTTCACTGCTAGTCCAAGCTTAATGGAGGTGAGGGGTACTTTAGGGTCAATATGATAGAGTTTTTGAATTCGTATATGAAATGATAGACTCCTGGAACATGGAAACGATATTTCACCCAAAAAAGCTTTTGAAAGATTCAACCAATTAGTCCCAGAACTCTGGTCTATATTTTGTCAATATTTACCACCAAATGGAAAAAACTCAGGTGTCGCTGTTTAAAAATAAGGCATAACCCATTTTACATAGAAACATAGAAGATAGGAGCAGGAGTAGGTCATTCGACCCTTCGAGCCTGCTCCGCCATTCAACGAGATCATGGCTGATCTTAAAGTTCAGTACCCCATCCCCGCCTTCTCTCCGTAACCTTTAATACCCTTATACTGAAGAAATAGATCTAATTCCCTCTTAAATATATTTAATGAACCTGCCTCTACTGCCCTCTGTGGCAATGAATTCCACAGATTCACCACCCTCTGGGTCAAGAAATTCCTCCTCATCTCGGTCCTAAATGGTTTGCCTATTATCCTCAAACCATGGCCCCGGGTTCTTGATTTTCCCATCATTTGGAAACATCCCATCTGCATCCACTCTGTCCAGTCCTGCCAGAATTTTATAGGTCTCTATGAGATCCCCTCTCAATCTTCTAAACTCCAGCGAGTACAATCCCAATTTGCGCAATAGAGATGGAGCACAAATATCTTTCTCAGATGACCATGAGCCTTTGGAAGTCTCTTTGCATCTCACTTTAAAGATATCCTAAACATTTCTGAGAGGTAGACAGATTCTTGCTAAGCAGAACAGCTAAAAACAATTCTTTGCCAAGGTGATGAATGTTTGAATTCTCTCCCCACATGGATGATGGAAAATCAGATGCCAAGTTCAGTTAGGGTAAACAGCAATGATTTTTTGGAATATTATGGGAATCTAGCAATGTAGAATTAGCATTCTGAGGGAATAGAGCAACCATAATTTTCAAATTTAGAGAGACGGCACAGTAATGGGCCCTTCTGGCCTACAAGCCCGCATCGCCCAAATGCACTCATGTGACTAATTAGTCGACTAACCCCGTACATCCTTTTTTTGGAATGTGGGAGGAAACCGGAGCACCCAGAGGAAACCCACGCAGAAATGGGAAGAATGGACGAACTCCTTGCAGACAGCGCCGGATTCAAACCCGGATTGCTGACGCTGTCATACATGAACCATGCTCCGGTAAACCTTATGGAGCTTTACATCGTGTCAGACAATGAAGCCAAAATTTCTCAATGTCAAACTCTGGTAATTATTTTATACACCAGATAATTAGAAGCGAAAACCTTTTCCCTGATAAATGAAATGACCAAGCATTTTAAATTTAAACCTCTAGTTGACTATTAGTTGTAAGAAAGATTTAAGTTATAAACATTTGTTTCATGATGAATCAATCAAGGAGAAGAATCAAATGAGGCTAAAAAAGGGAACGCAGAAAATATTTAAATGAGTCTGATTGCTGAAGAGAATCTTACGTTTTCTTTTAAAGAGCAAAGTAACCAAAAAACAGAAACATTTGCCACATCGATGTACAGGTAGTCCCCAACTTATGACTGGAATTGGGACTGAAGGATTGGTTGTAACTTGGATTGGAAGCAAGTCAGATTCGCCCCACTGCACTGGCTTAGCAGCATCTTAAAGCAATTTTTAAAAAAAGATTTTCAACAAATGAACCTTTAATGAAGAATGCCAACCTATGTACGGTACCTTTAATAAAGATACTTAACATATGAACTTCTAGTAAATAATAAAGACTCTCAATATATACAATGGAACCCAATTTAACGTGAATCCAGACAGAACGTGATGAGTCATTGGACTTGGGCGTCAGGCTGCCGCTGGGAGAAGGGACAGATGGTTTACTAAAAATTAACTTGTTTTCGTTCTCTATCTTTTATATTGGTTTTTATAACAAATACAGTACAATTAAGAAAAGGGAATGAAGCTGAAAATACAATATCATGTATGTACAGTGAAACCCATTATAATGTGCTCATTGGAGTCCATAAAATCTCACTGGGAAAAAAGCAGGGTCATGCTAGATCGGGGTTTCACTGCACTTGGATTTTGCCCGAGGTCCCTGTGCCTGCTGGCAGGCCAACGTCCAAACTCCAGTCGGGAGCCTAATGTCCAAATGATTCATTGCATAATATCCAAATTTGCGTTAAATCGGGGCACATAAAATCAGGGTTTCACTGTATACATATCAAGATAAAACTCCAAACAGTATAAACTTGGTTCCCCCCTCCACTGCACTGGGTGAAGACAGAAAAGACATCAAAAATGTTTATATATGTGAAAAATCCCCCCCACCAAATCTACTCTATTATAAAAAAGAAAACTAATCCAAAAGAAATCTGAGTAGCTTATCCTGAGGGTATTTGGTAGCTTTTGATTCATACCGTGAATCAAAAAACAAAGGTAAGACTAATCTCATCTGGAAGAGTGAGCACATCTAATTACATTAGAAACATTTACAGTAAATGAAAATAAGATATAAAAGATCACCATATATCTTCATATTTCACTGATAAATCAAATACACGATATTCAATTTTTTCTAAACAGGACATAATATGAGTGAACCATTGAACCATTGGAGGTCTAGAGTCTTTCCATTTGAATAAGATGGTTCTTCTAGCCAACAACGTAGAGAAGGCCACAACTCATTGCGCAGGTACAGAAAAACTCCCTATATCTGGTTCAATAACCCCTATATCTGGTTCAATAACCCCATTTCCACCTGAAATACAGTTGAACAGATATTAAAAATGTCTTTCTGATAGATTTCTAAGGATGGACAAGATCAAAACACACGTGTCAATGTAGCAATATGTCATTAGAAAAGATACAAGCCATGTGAACATGATGCACCACTTTGAATTGAATTAATGAATGTCGGGCACATATTGAAAATGTATCCATCAGTTTAAGAATCTTATCCCAGAGATCCTCTGATAAGGGTCTTGCAAGTTCCAATTCCAAAGTCTTTTTAATCTTATCGTGAAGTACTGGACGCAATTTCAATAATCAATCATATATAATTCCAATTAATCCTATCAGAGAAGGATTCAATTGAAAAATATTATCAACTAAATCTGGTGGATATACAAATGGAAAGTCCAGTAATCTGGTATTTAAGAAATTTTTCATCTGTAATTATCTAAAAAAAGTCATATTTACTTACCAGCTGTTCAAAAATCATTAAACAACCTTCCTTAAATTTGTAAAATAAATAATACCTTTGATTTTCCATATAGAGGAGTGATCAATTATTGAGGGCCTAAAAAAATAATTATGAGAGATAGCACTAGATCAGTGGTTTCAGATCTTTTTTTTCCACTCACATCCCACTTTAAGTAATCCCTATGTAATAAGTGCTCTGTGATTAGTAAGGGATTGCTTAAGGTGGGATGCGAGTGGGAAGGGAAGGTTGAGAATCACTGCTCTAGACCCAATTGTTACTGAAATATTTTGCTCGAGAAAAATTGTCATTGGCCCATTTCCTTTCGAGTTCTGAAACCATGAACATAACGAGTCAATGAGGTACAATTAAAGCAGTGGTTTTCAAACTTTTTCTATCCACCCACATCCCACCGTAAGCAATCCCTTACTAATCACAGAGAACCTATGGCATAGGAATACTTAAAGTGGGATGTGAGTGGAAAGAGAAAGGTCGAGAACCACTGCACTAGATAACACAAAGTTAATTTTAAAATTTCTAAATTGGGACCAGATTCGCAAATTATGTTTGAGTATTAGATTAGATAAATCCTTATTGATCTTGGAAAAACTAAGTGGAAGAGAGGTACCCAATAAAGAAGTCACTGAATACTGCTGTATTGATCTCAATTCTCAATCTGTCCATAATAGATGATCCAATTTGCCAGAATAAAAAATCCAAAAAGTTAGAAAATGAATATTAACAGCCTAGTAATAAAATCTAAAATTAGGTAAGGCCATACCTCCAACTTTTTTCAATTTTTGCAAATGAAATTTACTAATTCTAGAGTTTTTGTTCTTCCAAATAAAGGAAAAAAACTTTTGAGTCAATATTATCAAAAAAACTTCAGGATGAAAACTGGAGTCGCTTGAAATAGATACAAAAACTTAGGTAATATTATCATTTTAACTGCATTAATATGACTTATTGAAGACAATGATAAAGGAGACCATCAGAAAAAGACAATGCCCCATACTGGAACAGAGGAAAAAAAATCTTTAAATCGTTTAGTAATTTAACCCTTACATATGTGAAATTATCTCTGACAAATTTCAATACAATTGAGAGGAGATAGGGACCTGCATATTTAATTGGAAAATTTGTGTTTTGATTTCAACTGTAACTGCAGAACAACTGTTTATTGAAACCCTGATTTAGCACGACTGCATGTTTTTTGCAATGCAATTTTTTTGGACTCAAACTATCGCATTATAATGGGGTTCCACTGTATACAGTACTTTTAAAACAAAAAATTTACTTGTCCAGTTGTTTTAATAAAGAATTTTTAAAATTTCAGACGTACGTGTGGGTGGACATAATTCGCAAGAGTTGGAAATCGAGGACTACCTGTACATTTTCGAGTTAATAAAAGCAAAAAATAGATCTTTTATAAACATAACTTACCTTGAAGTGCAATATCTGTTTTGTTAAACATTGTTTTTGTAAACACTAGAGGTTTATAGTTCTGAAAAAAAAAGAATAAACATCGATGAGAAGAAGTTTAAGAGGGCATGCTTAATTAGTAAAAGTACATGTACTAATTTCAATTATGAACAAACAAAATGTCAGACAACCCAAAATCCAAAAGCATAAACCTGCTGCAGCTTGCTTTAGTGTGAACTGGTTATGAAAGATGGTCTAAAATCCATCCATTTTTATTAAATGTTCTTGATAATTAATTTATATTTTAAACTATCTTACTGAAAGGCTTCACATGGTGGACACAGGTTGAGGAGCTTATCAATAGGAGTTGTAGTCTACATATAAGCAGAATATTTAAGACTGAAATGAGGAGACATTTCTTCATTAACAAGTGTCTTGAGTAAACTTGTACCTCTTATTTTGTTCGTTTGAGATTGGTCACAGTGTTTGAGCTCCGGAAAGAAAATAGACACACACACCGAGAGCAGTTCAGATTATACAAATGTTTATTACAAATTCAAAAGCTGATTTCACACTACAATATGCAAGCCCTTCCCAACTATACTTATCCATGCTTGGACTGGTCCCAACTGCTGAAGCGAGGCAACGACTGCACATTTGTAGTAGGTTGTCAGGGCGCCGGTAGCAGCTTCTCCACCTCCCCTGACCGGGACGTTGGCTGGACTCTTCTTCTTGCTGAGAGATGTTGCCACCTCTCAGAGAGTCTCCCACTTCAGCAGCGGGACCATGGCTTATATTACCCAAAAACTGCTTACCCATAGCTTATCACTTTGAATAAATGGTTTATTTTGCGTCAAGGCTAGGCCTCTGACAGTCTGTGACCAAAACATTGCGTCAAGACAGTCTGTGACCAAAACAGGAAATGTTCTTGGTACACAGATGTCCTTTTGTCAGATAACTGCATCTCTGGGCCCCATGGTGGAATTTAGCTTATGTAACCATGCAACCATATAACCATTTACGGAGCAGAAACAGGCCAGGTTGACCTTTCGAGTCCGCATGTCTGCTGATTCTAAAACACAAGCAGGTTCTCAGCCTTTCAGAAAGCAAAGGCTGCAAAAATAAGAAACACAGTTAGAATCTTCCATGACAACAAAGGAGAATTTTGGGATTCTATGTCCCACAATATGCAATGGAGCTGAAGTCTTTGATTACATTCAAAACCAATGATAAATTTTGGCATAGTAGAAGAGTTAAGGGATATAGAAATAGGATACAGAAAATGGTGTTGAAGTCCAGCATCATCTTATGTGTCATGTGTACTTTTTAAGCAGAAAATGGTTTATCTTTTTCATTTTGGTTGAGATCAAGACTTCTCTACAAGCATTTACCAGTCATGGAACACCGAACCAATGTTGGAATGACAAAGAGTCAAATAACACTACTGCTCTGAATAAAAGTTTTGTCTTGTCGTGAAGGAAACAAAATTCTAATATTTTGTTTTTCATGTAAGAAGAGCTCATCGAAAGTAATTGGGAGGAAGATCGTAACAAAATGCATAAATGGTTCTCTCATTTTTTATTGCCAATACAGTACATTTCCCCACATTCAAAAAACTTGGGACTGGTCGTTTTTCGGTTAATTAGATTTTTCAGGTAACTGAATAATGGGTTTAGGTAGCCCAGTAACAACCACAAAAAACAATGGAACGCTTCTCAAGCATGAAATAATGTTTAATTCTTACCTAAAAACATGATCTCTATTGTACAATATACAAGAGCTCTGTTGGATTCAAATGGGCACTAATAGCACGTCAGAGTCCCATAGAAGCATGTCGGGTGAATTTTTTTTTCAACTCGTCACGTCGCCGCTGAAAAACAGTTTGGATAATTGAACTTTCGGTTAACCAAATTTCAGACATGGGGAAGCGTACTGGATCATGATCCTGCTTGTTTAACTCGTTAAATCACGGGCAATTGTCATGTAACAGTTAATTTTCCTTGAAGATGAAATATAGCAATAGGTTCTGTTTTTACTCTTTCACCAATTTCATGAACATGTTGTTTTTGAATCAGGACCTGGGAACGCAAGTTCTACTTGTTTATTTATTTATTATTGATATCTTGATGACTGGCTCAAGCCTGAATCGTCAGTTATATATATTTTTATCTTTGCTATATAAAGGACATCGTTTGACCTGTTGAGTTTCTCCAGCATTGTGTTTTTATTGGTTTGTTTTGTTGACAATTTATAATGCCATTTGTAAGAAATTCAAAATAGAGAGAGTGCAGAGAAGGTTCACAAGAATGTTGACAGGATTTTAAGGTTTGGGTTACAGGGAAAGGTTGTGCAGACTAGGGCTTTTTTCTCTGGAGCGTAGAAGATTGAGGGGGGTCTTGATAGAGGTGTTTAAGATTTTAAAAGGGACAGACAGAGTAAATGTGGATAGGCTTTTTCAATTAAGAAAGGGGGAGATTCAAACTAGAGGACATGGTTTAAGATTGAAGGGGGAAAATTATAAGAGGAACATGAGGGGAAATTTCTTGACGCAGAGGGTGGTGAGGATGTGGAATGAGCTTCCGGCAGATGTGGTCGAGGCGGGATCATTGGTTACATTTAAGGAAAGACTGGATCATTACATGGATAGGAGGGGATTAGAGGGGTATGGACCGGGTGCTGGTCAGTGGGACTAGGAGGGTGGGGATTTGCTACGGCATGGACTAGTAGGGCCAAACTGGCCTGTTCTGTGCTGTAAGTGGTTATATGGTTACATGGTTTGTCATAAAGATGCAGCTAATCTGCCTTTGTTACTTCCTTTCTATTACCATTAGGACCAATAGTTCAAGATTGTATGTCTCCTTGCCCTGGTGTGAATGGCATCCTCGATTCTCTTTTGTGCTCAACTCTGCCTTGCCATCACCTTCATGAATTCAAAATGGTCATACTTCCTGACTTGCATCCCGAAGAAATCAATAAAATGCCAAAGACTCAGACCAACAAGCTAGAATCTAATTGGTCCTTAAATATCCGAAATTCAGCAGGCAAAATGTGGGCTGAGACTAGGCCTTGGGCTGCAGAAGCCAAGTCATCAGAATATCCATGCTGGGCACAGATACAAAGCAAAATTTAGACTGGTGCTGCGGTTTCAGCTTTGAATAATAATTTTCAAATATTTCTTATATTTGGAGAAATTTCTAAATGTTATCAAAGATTAAAACAGATCTTTAAAGTTAATATAATTGAAAACTGGTGTATTTTCGACAAGTACCATTTTTCACTTGTACGAGTTTGTGCATTCATTTTTCTGCATCATCTTTTGTTGGTTTATACCCTTCAGATGAGGGAGAGTCTGAATTTTACTGAGATGTTGGGATTAATGGTAGGTATTAACATTCAAGCAACTGCATTAGATTATAAATAACTGCAGTGCAGAACTTCAGTGGTCTCAGTTGTGGTTAGAGCAATAACCTGACATGAAATCAGGACAAGACAGTTAATGAAGATGGATTTCCAAAAAAAAGAAATATCAGTTTGAAATGAAAGAACAGCAATGATTTGGTTATTCAATTTCCAGCAACATCTTCATTTATCTTTAACTGTATAAATAGTAGCCCGAAGGTGGGCTGACATCAGTTACGTGGAAGTCCAACTCCCAGCTAAATATTGCAGCATTCCCCTGGAGAAAAATCACCTACAATTTATGGAAGAGATATGACACTTTCATTGAAGTGTGCCAACCGTATCTGAGGCACATAGGTGCACAGATATAATTCACACCCACTTCCATTCCCAAATAAGAGAAAAGAAACGATCCATTCCAGCAGGTAAAGGATTAAGAGTATGAAATGGCAGACGACGTGTTTTTTGCCCCTACCTGTTTTTATTTAATATCCAAGGTCCTGTAGCTTTGAGGAGGATCGTGGGCTTTGTTGGTATTTGTATCATTTAAGGGATAGTGAGGGGAGGGTGTAAGAAGGGGGAAATAAGGACTTGAAATCATAATGACGTGGAAAGAGAAGGTAATATTTTGTTTATTGGATTTGCATGAGTCTTTAGAAAATCAAAAATAAAAAACTGCATAAATAGTATAACTATTTTCTGCACATATTCTGCACATCCCAATTAAAAAACAGACAAAACTGAACTGTAAATCAATATAATGCTCACCCATGCATATTTTGTCAGCTATGTTAATCAACAGCACATCATAAATTTAATAAAAGGAAACATTTAAAAATTTATATCATTTTGTATTGTTTTCATTACATTGTATTGTTATATGAAGAATTGATATGTATGTATTCATGCAAATGAAAAATAAAATTTTCCAAAAAAATGCATCATAAATTTGAAGCGTGCATAGATCTAGTAATTTGTAGAATTTTAAAAACAAGTCATTAACTTTAAAAAAAACCAAATACAGCACGAGCATCTTTATTCTGCTTTCTCTTGGACAAAAGGTTCATTTTAAACTACCAAATAATGTTTGTCTTTCAATACGATTCACACAAGTTCACATTCATATATTACGAAAATTGAAGTAGCTGGGTACTTAGATGAATAGGATGATTGCATTAGCAAGATCGTCTGCTATCAAAAGAACGAACCTCGGGTTAATTTTACCACTCAAGTCAAAAAGCCATTGAAAATTTTCCATTAAATGCAATTTTTATTGCTTTGTAAATATTAATTTCAAAGTTTCATTTAACATGCTTGTATTATTCTCATGAACCTAAACTACTCTTTATTGTGATAGCTTCAATTTAAACATTCTAGCACTCTAAGTAGGAAATGTGCATCATAAAGGAACTGTCTCCACTCTGAATGAAAGTGATCAAACCTTTACTCATCTCTTTAGGGATAAATTCTTCTAGATTAATTGTGCACTCAGTTAAACAGCATTTAGCCAATCTCACCCAACACAAGTGCAAAATAGCAAGAACTGTTCTCAACGTGAAATCAAGGCTCTTATACACGTTACTTCAAATGACTAAATCTACAGCATCATTGTTGGAAATGTTCTAGATGTATTTCAAATTCAGTGTTAGTTAAGTTTTAAATTATTTTCTATTTAGTTGGATGCACACAAACTTTGCAACTGAAGAAATAACTGTTATCTTAACATATTAACATAAAAAATATCCTGTAAAAGGATACCATATTCTGCATTGAGAGAAAATGCTAATTTTTTGCTAGTTTTTAGTAACACTGCCTTGGTAAGCACATTTGAACCTACAGGATTAAGCATCTTCTTGCTGGAATTAGAGGCGAAGCACAGGGATTCAGAATGTAGAACAGTGCAGCACAGGAACAAGCCTTTCAGCCCATGTCTGCATCAAACACAATGCCCAATTTAAACTAAATCCCTGCTGCTGGCACATGACACATACACCTCTATCTTTTTATATTCACGAGTCTATCTAGACTTTGTATCTGCTTCTAACACTACTCCTGGAACCCCATTCTAGGCCACTGTAAACATTTTGAACTTTTTAAACTTTCCCATCCTTAGCCTTTCACATTTTAACCCTGCGAGAAAGATGGTGACCCTATCTTGCCTCTCTTACTTTTATAAATTTCTATCAGGTCACCCCTCAGCCTTCGATACTCCAGAGAAAATAACCAGTCCCATGGTGCATACCCTCAAAACCAAGCAGCATGCCAGTAAATCTCCTCTGTACCTTTTTTAAAGCATCCAATTTTTTTCTGTTATGAGACAATCAGAACTGCACACAGTACTCCAAGTGGTCTCCAAATTAAGTTTTACGTAGCTGCAACATATACTGAATGTCCCATCCCCCCAAAAAGAGAACAAGCATACCATACATATCTCTTCACCACTCTTATCAACTAGCATTGGCCACTTTCAAGGAGCTATAGATCTGAAACCCCAGATTCCTCTATGTATCAATGTTTTTAAAGAGTTCTGGCATTAACAGTATATATCTCTCTTACATTTGGCCTCCCAATGTGTAACACCACCTTGGCCATCTGCTATTTCTCTGCCCAGATCTGAAACTGATCTGTATTTTTTGATAGCCCTCTACATTTCCACCTCTTCCAATCTTTGTCATCCATGTAGCACGATCAATGACCACTCACAGACACAAAGTAAGGGCCAAAGGCTTTATTGAGCTAAAGATCCAAGCGTGCCTCAGCATACTGATGGCTCAAGTCCAAGGGTAGGTATGAGAGAGGAGACTAAGGCTCTCGGCCTTTATTTGGGGTCTTGGGGGAGGGGCTACTGGTTCAGCAGGCAGGTCAGCCTGCCCAGCTCATTGGGGAACATGCCCACAATACCATGTTCCACTACAACCTATAAACTTACTAGTGTGCTTATCTACTTTTTCCAATAAGTCATTCACTACCAAGTGTTCCAACACCAGTCCCTTCAGAACATCACTCACAACTGGTGTTCAGCTAGGGTAACATTCTTCTGTGACCAGCCAATTTAGAATCCAGATGATCACTTCACCATGGACCTCATGCAGCTGTACCTTGAAGGACAGTTGTTACGAACTCCGTGTAATGAGCAATGAACCAGAAGTGAGTGTGTGTGTGTGTGTGTGTGTGTGTGTGTGTGTGTGTGTGTGTGTGTGTGTGTGTGTGTGTGTGTGTGTGTGTGTGTGTGTGTGTGTCTTACACCCAAACTATTACAGTCCAGGCCAAAATCTTCAAATTCAGTGTTGAACTGAGAGAAGACATGAATTGGACAGCTTCCACAAAGCTTCTAAGACCCTGGCATCGGACTCTCAGAGTGACCTTCACTGTTAGTCACACTCAAAATGAAGCCCTTTGCTTCCCAAAAGACCTTCCTGGCACAGGTCAATCCACTGAAAAGGCCCAGTCATTCACAGAGCATGCTTTGCTCTGAATTCCACAAAAATGGATGGCCACAGGAGCTGCTTAAAAAAGTGCTTCCTCTTCAGCCGTCAGAATAGTTCTCACTTTGCAAAATCACAATGTCTTTGCAAATGTATCAAATTCTGGTGCAGATGATGACAAACCTTTCCTCAGTTCTTCCAATGTATCAAATTATTGCTGGGCTGTGACTTGTGATGTGCTTTTGTGATATGTTAACTGTTAACTCTGACCATTCAGTCCATCCTGCTTATACTATCCCCCACAGTGTTAATCACATTTTACTAAAATGGGAGCTCGTAACCCAGTCTACATTGAAGAACCCTCTCAAGTCCATTACTGAACACAAGATCATAAGAAATAGGAGCAAAATTAGCCCATCCGGCTTGTCAAACCAGCTCCGCCATTCAATGAGATGATGGCTGATCGGATGATAAACTCATCTCCACATACCTGCTTTTTCCTCATACTCCTTAATTCCCCTACTATGTAAAAACTGAAGTTGACCTCAAAGGAATTCCCTCAATACATCTGCCTCCTCAGTGATGGACCTCCCTTTTTCCAACAATTGATGCTGGTCAGGGACTGAAACAGTGAGATCAGCAGTTGACACCAACCACAATGAAATCAAGCTTGCTGTGCAGGCAATCAATACACCCTCAGGCATGAACAGAAAAATACTATTAATATGTTACAATAATATTTCACACATACATGGGACCTGCCGCCGCAGCGACCAAACTGGTGCTCTCGGCGGTGAGTGCACCCAAAAGCCAGTGCTGGCCCTTGCAAGCAAACCAGCAGACGAACAGCAAAGGCAGCTTAAGGGCCAGCAACCCCAAAATGGCACTGGCCCCGCTGCACAGCCAACAGACAGAGACAGCACGTGGGGAAGAAGGAATTGTCATGCAAGAGGGCACCCGTGTGCGGGAAACCTGCTTTTGTTATGCGGGTCATTGCGTCAGTAAAAAGGGGAAAATGACGGGAACACGATAAGTATAAAGGTCGGGCCTGAGCCCCCAATAAAACGCAGAGCTTAACCTGACTGCACTCGTCAGTATGTTTCCTTTCGAGTAGCGCATGGCTACAATTGGTGACCCCGACAGTTTAGATAGCATCTAACCCCAATGATGAGCGAGCTGGCAGCAGTCCACGCAGTCGTTCTCAAGCTGCCGACCTTCTGGACGAATCAGCCATACGCGTGGTTTGACCAGGCTGAGGCACAGTTCCAGATCCGGCAGATCACAGGAGAGTCCACCCTGTACTACCACGTGGTGAGCCTCCTGGACCAGGACACAGCGAGCTGGGTGGCCAACTTCATCCAGGAGCTCCCATCAGAAGGCACATACACTGCCTTCAAGGACTTGCTAATCGAGATCTTCAGGCTTTCATAGCGTGAGAGGGGGGTACGCCTGCTCCACTTGGACAAACTGGGAGGCAAGCACCCATCGGCTCTCATGAACGAGATGCTGGCCCTCCTGGGCAAACACGAGCCCTGTATCATGTTCGAGCAGGCATGGAGCAACTGCTCCTGGCAGACACAGACTTAAATGACTCCTGGAAAGTTGCAGCTCAAGCAGACGTTCTGTGGAAATAGAAAAGAGAGTGCTTGGCAACCCCATAGCCAGACCCATACAGACCCACAGAGGAAGTGATCCCAATGATCGGTGGTGCTTCTACCACCAGAAATGGGATTCTGGAGCCCACTGGTGCAGGCCGCCATGCATATTCCAGGTAAACGCCGGGGCCAGCCTTCGTTAATGGCCACGACAGCTGGCCAACAAGATAGCTTCCTGTACATTTGGGATCGCCAGTCCAGACGGCGTTTCCACATGGACATAGGAACAGAGGTCAGCAGCCTGCCCCTCTCAGTAAGAACGAGGAGGCAGCATACAGGACAATGCAGACACTAATGAACTGTTGCAGACTGCATCTGAAAGTTAAAAAAAAACTAATGATTGTCAACTTCAGAAGGGCCCAGGGAGATCATACTCCCCTCGTCAAGAGTATCAAGTTCATCGGAGTGCACCTGTTAGAGAATCTCTCCTGGTCCCTTAACACCAGCTCCATAGCAAAGAAAGCCCAGCAGCGCCTCTACTTCCTGCGAAGGAAGAGGAAAGTCCATCTTCCACCATCCATCCTCACAACATTCTACAGAGGATGTATTGAGAGAATCCTGTACAACTATATCACTGCCAGGTTTGGAAGCTGTACCACCTCAGACTAAAAGACCCTGCAGAGGATAGTGAAATCAGCGGAAAAGACCATTGGGGAACCTCTTCCTAGCATGAAGGACATCTACTACACTTGATACAGGCAGAAAGCAATAGACATTGTGAAAGACTCCACACATTCCGCATGTTCTTCCTTCTGCCATCTGGCAGGAAGTACCGTAGCACTCGGACCCTTGCATCCACAGTGGGAAACTGCTTTTTTCCTCCAAGCTATCAGGTTCCTGAACTCCTGGTACAGATATGGATAGCATACTGTGGACTTTCAGTGGTAATATTTTAATGTGTTAACTGCTTTCCTAACTTACATCTATGTAAATATGCTCTCTGGTCCTGAAGAAATGCTATCCTGCGAGTATGGCATGAATGATCAATAAAGTTGACTTGACTAATAGAGTCGGTAGGAGAGAAGTCCAGAAAAAACCAACTAAACTTGAATGCCTCACAGGAGAGTGGGCCCAAGAATTTTGAGCAGACTTCTAACAGTGGCATAGCAAAAAAAAAAGGTTGAGAATGGCTGGTCTAGCCTGCTACACATGTCCTACAGCCTTGTTATTAACATGCCACAAAGAACCAATCAAGAGGTTCTTGCTGTTGCATCAAGGTGTTTGATCACAGACATTCCTTTTGTCTTTCCACATAATCTCCTACTTTGCTGTTCAAAACTATCTTGCCTTATCATAGAACATTACAGAACAGTACAGGCTCTTTGGTCCTCGATGCTGTGCCAACCTATATATTCTTACTCACAACAGATGTGCAACAGGTATTCAAAAACACACAAGCAAAATTTTAATTTTACTCATGTTTGTCAAGCTATTTAGAACCTACTCGATGCAAATACAAATCCATCGTTGCACTGCTAACACCAGACTATTTCCCCCTTTGTCAAGAGATGAGCAAAGATTTTTCCAAGGTATGACAATAACTTCAAAACAGAAACTTTATTTTTAAAAGATTCAGGGCCAACAGAATGATCAGACAAAGTAAAATAACAAGTTCATAGGAGGTTTACTGGATTAAAACACAAAACAGGCATATTGTTTGGAGGAAAGGTTAGACAGACTTGGGTTGTATCTACTGGAGTATTGAAAGTGAGAGGAGACTTGATTGAAATTCAGGAACTTACAGGATCTTGACAGATAGACATGGAATGAATGTTTCCTCCTGGGAGAATGTTTCACACTTGGGGCTGATGCTTAAAGCAGATGAGGCAAAATATTTTCTCCAAGGGTTAAGAGTCTAATTGAACTTTTTCCCTCCAATAATGATAGAAGTTGCATCTCAGAATATTTTAAAGCAGATGCAGATGGATACTTGGCAAGCCAAGGCATGAAACATTATTGTATGACATTTGTCAAGCTGTTTGGTCGCCACTGGATGCAAATGCAAATCCATCGTTGCACTGCTAACACCTGACTACTTTACCCCTTTGTCAAGAGATGAGTAAAGATTTTTCCAAGATATGTCATTAGTTTAAAAACAGAAACTTTATCACATTTATGAGATGAAGAGAAATTTCTTCAGCCAGAAGGTGGTGAATCTGTATAATTAATTTCTGCAGACACTTGTGAAGGCCACATCAGTGTATATTTAAAGCAGAGATTGATAACTTCTTGATTAGTGAGGGTATCAACAGATACAGGGAAAAGGCAGGAGAATAGGGTAGGTGGGTAAAATACATCAATGAGGATCTAGATGACAGAGTGGCTTAATTCTGCTCCTATGTCATATGGGAATGCAATGCTGGAATGATAATCAAATTGGTCACACCTAATTAAATGCTGAAGTTAGCTTGAGGGGCAAGTACTGTTCTTAATTCTTAACTGTTCATGATTATGATTAGCATGTGGACCACAATGCGGTCCTCGCAGTTAGAGGCCCGCATTTATTCTGAGGACACCACTTAGAGTTTTGTGTGATTATACAGACGAGATCATTGAATAGGCTCAAATAGATCAAGATAACTCAAAATTATACTTCTATGAGGTGCTATGGACAATCAACAAAAATGGATACAACCTTGATCTACAAGCTCCATACTGGCACACCTGTCAATCCACTCTTACAATTACTCTTGGTTCAATTTGGAGCACAGGAAAAAAAAGCACTAGCAGACAAACCTATAAACGAGTTTCCAACCTAACATTGCTGGAAATGAAAACTACAAGCAAACTCAGAGACAATATAACAGACAACATTGAGGGATTCAATAAGAAAGAGATTACAAAAAGTCTTGCCAAATCCACTGGTGGTCAATTTAACAGATCACAACCTGAGTAAAATCAGTTCAAGGTGGTTCACCACCATCTTCTCAAGGACATTTACAGATAGGCCTTGACATTAACAATCAGATCCATATAACCATTTACAGAGAGGAAACAGGCCATATTGGCCTTTCGAGTCCACACCGGTTCACTTCTTTTTTCTTTCTTCTTCTTTGGCTTGGCGTCGCAGACGAAGTCCTCAATAATTTCCTGTAGATTAGTTATGACCTCACAGGTTCGAACATCTTCATTAACCCAATTCCTGGAATCATCTTCATTCTTCAGCGCTCCGGCTGACAAGTTCCATACACTGAGTGAGGATTTTGTTCGAGATTCACATCGCACAGTTTCAAAGACAACTTATCTCCCCCACACAAGTGGGAGGACAAATATGCAGAGAAAAACTGATAACAGAGTAACAAAAGGAAAGTAATTCTTTCAACAATCTTTTCTTCAGCCATTAAATTTAACCTTATTCGTTTACTCAGCAAAATTGAGAAAAAATAAACAGCATTATCCAACAATCAGACATTTTGTATGATTTTGGTAAAAAGCCATGACTGCAAACTTTTCTACATAACAAAATTAAACAAAACTCGTAGACGTGGGTTTAGGTTAAGTGGGGATCTGAGAAAGCATTTTTTCACCTGGAGGGTGATTGGAATTTGGAGGGTGAAATGCTGGAAACAAGTCAATCAGTATCTGGCAGGAGAAACAGTTAGCATTTTGAGACTAGAACCATTTTTCAGAACTCATGACTTTGAGGGAACAGATTTGAATGTTTTCTCAAAATAAAAAGCCATCTAGTTGTCAAAGACATTTGACAGTCAGACCCTCTGAAGAAACTAATACAAAAAAAAACCAAATGAAACTGAAAGCAAGCAAATTGTCTCAGCATAAGGGAATAGAGAACAGGTTGTGATGAATAAAGCTCCACTCAGATCTACTTTGTTATATCAAGTTCATTGTCATCTGATGGCACAAGTACAACCCAACGAAACAGTGTTCTCCAGTCCTTGGTGCAAAACATGCAGACAAACAATACACATGCAGGACGAATATTCATATTGTTTCATGAAGATGAGAATCTTGGAGGGTTATTGTGAGCAGTTCCTTTGGTCGTTCAGCATTCACACTGCTCATGAGAAGATGTTCCTCAGCCTCGTGGTGCTGGCTCTACTACTCCTGTATCTCTCTCCCCCATCAGCAGCTGAAAGATGCAGTGTGCAGGGTGGAATGGGTCAGGTTTTGCGCGCCCTCTTCAGGCAACAATCCCAGTAAATTGGGCAGGAGTTAGGGAGGGGGATGGAGACTCCACTGTTCCTTTCTGCCACTCTTATGGTCCTGTGGATTGACCTCTGATCCATTTCTCTGCAACAAACATACCACACTGTGATGCAACCAGCCAGGACGCACTCGATAGAGCTCCTATAGAATGTTGACAAAATGTTGCTTTGACCGCTTCAGTCTTCTCAGAAAGTGAAGTCACTGTCGCGCCTTCCGGATAAGTGAGATGTTGAGTGCCCATGATAGGTCACTAGTTAAGTGGACTCTAAGGAACTTGGTGCTCTCCCCTCTTCCCCTCTCTCCACTGCAGTGTTGTTGATGTCTAGTTCCTGGCCCTTCTCAAGTCCATGATCATCTTTTTTGTTTTGACTCTCACACCATTTTACAAGATTTTCCACCTCTTCTCTGTTGTGTGAATCATCATTGTTGCTGATGAGGCCGACAACCGTTGTGTCATCTGTAAACTTAGAGATAGATCTGGTGATGCAGTTACGGGTTAGTGGCATAAACCTGAGCAGCCCTGAGGTGCTCCAGTGCTAAGCATAACAGTGCTCGACGTTTTGCTTCTGACCGGAACAGACTGTGGTATTTCCATTAGGAAGTCCAAAGTCCAGTTGAAGAGAGGGATGTTGAGTCCCAGTGAGGACAGCTTCTCCACCAGTCACTGGGGAGTGTTCGTATTAAACTTGAGGCTGATGCCAATGAACAGCAAGCAGCCTGGCATATGAGGAGTCGTTCTCCAGGTAGGTCAGGACAGAGTGAAGGGACAGAATGAGAGCATTGTCTGTGGAACGGTTTCCTCAAAAGGTGAACGGAAAGGTGTCCAGCAACTCTGGAAGGTGTGCTTTGATGCAATCCACCACCCGACACTCAAAGCATTTCATCATGGTGGAGAACAGTGCAACAGGATGGTAGTCATTGAGGTCAGTTATTGTCGCCCTCTTGGGGATGATGGTGGCTCTCTTGAACCCTGCTGGGGTCCTTCAGTATCCAACCAGGTACGTTGTCTGGTCCTGCTGCCTGTGTGGGTTCACCTTGGTATAGGTTTCTCCTCACCCCAGCAGCAGCTATGCAAGGAGCCCATTTACCAGGGGACATGTAGCTTTCTTTGATGTCATCGTGTTCTTCTCATCAAACTGTGCATAGAAGATATTTAATCTGTGTGGAAGGGAGGCGTCATTGTCCTAAATTTGCAAAGTTGACTTTTGATCCGTAAAAATCTTGATCCCTTGCCATATGTGCCTTATAGCTGTCTGTAGATCTTCTATGTGTGCCCAGCTTTGCTTTCCAGAAAGTTCAGTTCTGGCTGATCTTAGTGCCATCCTATCCTGTCCTGTCCTGAAGGCAGCATTAGAAGCTCTGAGAAAGGCCCGGACCTCTGCATTAAATTATTGTTTCTGGTTGTAAAGCATTTGGATTATCCAGCCAGTTACTGAGCTCATGTAGTTGGCAACCACCTCCCTGAAACAGCTCCAGTGTGTAGTCTCAGTCTTGCAGTGCTGCTGTGCCCCCACCCCCTCCTGGCCACATCCTGATCACCCTGCAAAATGATCTAATTGGCTTTGCAAGCAATCTGTATCCCAGGGTTAGCAGGAAGGATACGTGATCCAAGTAACCAAGGTGGAGACGAGGTGCAGCCTTGTATGGACCAGGGACACTGGTGTGCACCCAATCCAGGGTGTTTTCTACTCTGGTGAAGTTGACGTGCTGTTGAAACCATGGTAAGACTATTTTCAGGTTGGCGTGGTTGAAGTTGACAGCAACAATCATGGCACCGATAGGGTGAGATGTCTGGGCTTTGCAGATGGCACAGTAAAGCTCCTTCACTTTAGTCAATGGCGGAACACGGAATGTGGCAATCAGCATGGTCAAGAATTTCCCTGGGCAGGTAGAAGGGTCTGCATTTCACCACGAGGTACTCTCTATCTGCTGACCAGTAGGTCTTCACAATGGAGACATTAGTGCACCAGTTCTCGTCAATATAAATGCACATTCCCCTTTAGGGATGCAATTATAGTCCAATTTTACAAATTGCCTATAGGATGAGCAATAAGTTACTTGCATGTTTGTCAAAGACACAAAGAAAGGCAACAACCTCAGCAATGTTGATGGAAGAATTGAATTATAAATAGATATTCTTAACAGATTTTTTTAAAAGTGGCAAGAACTATGGCATAGATTTCAATGTGGGAAAGTGTGAGCTAATTAAAATTTGACCTGAAACATATTTCGAAAGAAGTTGTCACAGACCCAGAGGACCCCAAATCCCTGCAGCAATAGAAACCCACCAAGACAAATGGCCACTTAAATAAATAAGTTGCCCTTAATCCTCTTCAAACACAAAAACAGGATCAAACTTTAACTGATTACCACCAACCAACTCCCCTTCCAATTCCAAACACACGCGTATGTAATGTGCACATGCCCAGAAAGTTATTTGATTCACAGTCCAATCTCACTTCTCACTCCTCCAAATTCACCGGTTTCAGGCAATTCTTATACTGGGCATAGAATTTATCACTTATGAATTTTCACCAAGCTCTAATGAAAAGGTAAATGATTACCGCTCAGGGAGGATCTTGTTGGTCTCAGAGAGAGATTTATTGCTCATTGGACACGTACAAACTGATTTACTTCCATCAGTCACTTCAGTGTCTTGCCAAAGAAACTTGCCTCATCAGGGTTTTCCAAGTGATCACCTCTTCTTGCAGGTCACCACTGAGTTCCCCTTATTTCAGGTGAAACACACTAGCCAGCCATTTCCTCTCGCAAGGACCACAGGGTTTTCAATAGGCTGAACTCAGAACTCACAACCTGTCTTCAAAATGGGGTTTTCAACCAAGCTTGCCAGCTTGTCATGTTACAGCTTCCAAAAGCCACTGCCAAAGAACTCCAACTGAATTCTCTCTCTCTCCCTCTCTTAGAGAAACCCTGCTTGGTCTTTTCTCTCTCCGCTTGCAAAACCACATGACCTTCTTACAAGGCTCCAGGCCCAGTCTCTGAAAGATCTGATCAGCCTCTGAGCATGGACTGTTTCATTTGCACCTGCTTTTGAAGTTCTTTAGCAAAGCATTTTCAAACTAGTTTTTATTGTCCTTGCAAAGGCACTTGGTGCCTCAATATCTCACTTTCAGCAAAGCTCTTGCATTTTAAATGAGATGTGAAGTGTTACTGTTTGTGGTGACCTGCACTAACTAACCCCCCCCCCCCAACAATCTCTTTTTTAAAAAAACATTTATATATAACATAAAATATAACATAACCCATTACACAGTGCACATCCAAAGAGATCTGACTTCACATGGAACAACCTCACCCGGAATTTGACAAAATACCTTTTCTCAATTTCTTTACAATTATTTCAGGGAAGAGATTAGTGACCTTTATCCATTAAAATAACCTCCACACTCCCACAGCTACCTTATTTCATAAAGGACTCAATTTCCACAATATCTATCTTGATGATATCCCTTCCAAATCAGTTTAAATGTCTTCTTCCTGTTATTCACAACTTTCCCTCAACCATAGTTGACAGTGCTGTCAACCATATTTGTTTCACCTTCTCATTTTTTCTTTTAATCACTCTCCTCCAACCCAGAACAATAATGTTCCTCGTCTTCACCATCCATTCCACAGCTTACATATTTAACAGATCCTCCTCCATTAATTCCAATATAGTCCATAAGTAACATCTTCCTTTTCTAATTCAGAATTCCTCCATGAATCGCTTTTTCATCACCATCAAAATTCATTCACCTTCTTTACCATGCATCTGTAAGAGATATAGTGCCTAAATTTTTGTCGGTTTTTAGCCACCTCAAGCCTCAAACACCGATTCCATTGAAGTAATAATTTACATGAGCTTTGGCAATTTAGTGTACTTTATTTGGTTTTCATGTTGGTATCCCCTTCATCGTCCCGACCTCTCGTCAAAAGAGGCTATATTATGTAAAGGTTATGAAACAAAATGTGCCTGAAGGACCTGGATCTTTTTTGCTCGGGGAGATGATTCTGGAACTCAAGAGAAATGGTTGAAGTTGAGAAGAGAGAGACCAGAAAGGTACCTTTTTCACTCAAGTCCACACCTGGAACAAACCAGCAGAGGAAGCTGTAGAAGCAGGTACAATTACGGCATTCTAAAGATATTTGGACAGATATATGGAAGGATTTAAAAGGATCAACCCAGTTCTGAATGCCAGCTTGGCCACCAGCCTGGACAAGTTGGGCCAATTGGCTTATTCCATGCTTAATGACTATGGGTATAAATCATTGAGAATAGTAAGAGAGGTTGACTAAGACATTAATGAGGTCAAATATGGAGCATTGTGTACAGTTTTGGTCACCTAACTACAGAAAAGCTATCAATACTATAGAAAGAGTGCAGAGAAGATTTACTGAGATGTA